>NW_012156866.1:3574-7102 GCF_000151545.1 Saprolegnia parasitica CBS 223.65
GCGCCTGCAAGGAGTCGAAACGGTCTTTTCAAATGAAGGCGGCTCAGCGAAACCAACGACTGGTCCCCGACGAATCGCGCGCTCGAGTTGCCAACAGCGCGCTCGCTTGGCCGGTGTACGCTTGCATCACGGAGGTGGCTAGTGCAAGACGCGGCCCAAAGGTGCTCACATTCACGACCCGGCCGACGGATGGCTCGCCCAAAATCTCGTTCACGGTGCCGAAGGACGAGTGCACGTTCACGTACGCATTGGTGCAAGAGGCCCGCTCGAACATGGACGCTCTGCTGCGTCTGTTTGTCCTCTTTCGCCACAACGGCTCGCCGACGGCGGGACAAGTCGTGGCAGTGCGATGGTTTTTCTCACGGTAGCCAACGCCAGAGGCACCTACGACGTCAGGGCGGATGAAGTGCAGCAGTGCCACCCGATTGGAGCCTCGGCCTTGTGGGGAATGGAGGTCGAACTCGGCGACGGTGCCATGGCGACGCCTCACCGCCACCGCACTTTTGCTCGAGACCATGTGCAGCCGAGTGGAAGACCCGGTGAACGGATCGCGCGAACTCCAAGGCACCGCCGACGACGCGAGGCCCACCGCGGACACTCGGCTTGAGATCCGCGCGCCGGCGACTGGCGCACGCACGTCTCTCCGTCCAGCATGTGGTCGACTTCTTCTTTTTTGCCGTGGAAGGTCACGTGCGGCCGGGTGACGTGGTCGTCGGGCCAGTCGCTCAAAGGCCGGGTACCCAAGCGCCACAAGATGGAGCGCTATGTGTCCAACAAGAAGTGTGAAGGCCGGGACTCTTGCAAGAACCCAGGCCACGGTCAGAAGCGAACTCACTTTACGCCCAACGAGCCGCTGGACCCAACAATCATCAAGTACATCAACGAGTCGCTGGGAGGATTGCAGAAGCAGTTTATTCAGCTCGAGGCGACGGCGTGAAGGCGCTGTTGGAAATCGTACAGCGACTACTGATCAAGACCAACTGAACTGCATACTGTGCACAGATATTACCCATGTTCTAGCCTCCATAACGAACAATATCACTTTCATACGTGCGTTCTACTACACACATCTCCGACCGTGCCACGGTACAGCCCAGTGCGTGGCTCATACTTCTTACAGGTTATGAGCCCAAGAGAAGTGCCTGCAGAAGCTGTGCCACATGGTACGAAGTCTCTTGGCTTGATGAAGACGTAGCGTTCGTTGCTCGTACAAGACGTGCGCCGAGCCCCTCGTCCACAAGCCCGTCCCCGACGAGCGCCGCCCAAGTTGCGTGCGCGAAGACATGCGTGCAGCCCCGGGTGACCGATGGGTCGACCGCTGCAAATCACAGCGCGTGGGCAACTCCACGCCACGCATGGCTTGCGAGGCCAAGCATGCACCCAACGAAGCGAGGCCGTCGCTACTGACTGCAGCCCGCTGACGATTGGGCCCCTCGCTCTTGAGTTTTCAAAGTCGACCGCTGGTCGACCGACGTCTACGACCGTGCGCCTCCCACAAGATCCTTCAACCAAGACCAAGACCAAGACTCTGACGCCAGCGAAGAAGCTCACGCTCTCACCCCGCGAGGAGTTCCGGGTCAACGCCGCAGCCGCGAGAGTCCTGGACCTCGACAACAAGCTGCGCGTACATACGATCGAGGTCGACACCGCCACACCTCGACACGACCACTCGCGCAAGTGCAGCGCGTATCAGAACCTTTCCTCGAGTCCTCAAGGTGGCTACGGCGACATGGCCTGCAACCAGTCGCCAAATCTCGAGAGCCTTTGCCTGGACAAGTTTACCGGCGAGGCAAGGTACCCAGTCTCGGTTCACGTTTCGCCGACTACATGGTCCAGTTTGACACTGCAGTGCGCCGCAACGAGCTCTTCCACTGCGCGACCTGGACGGCGTCCAGGTCGTGCAGTGGAAGAGGTACTCAAGATGTGTCTCGGCCCCGAGCCCGCCGATTGGGTATGCGCGAACGAGGCCGTGTGGATGGCCGCTACGAAGAACGACGGCCACCACGGCCTCATCCTCCGCATCACAGAGCACTACGCGAAGAAACTCGAGGACGACCATGTCTTGGCCCTCATGCGCAAGGCCAAGCGCTACGGCGATACGTGGGCTTGGCACGCTCATTACACGCGCTTCCTTCTGGGTATCCCAAGCAGCACCGTCCTCGACATCTTTTGCAGCTACGCGTGGTGTCCCGAGCACTCGCCGTTGCTCCTTGGCCACAGTGATGAACGCCGGCGCAACGATCCCGCCATGCTGGACGAGCTCGTGCCTTGTCACCGTTACGGCGCCAGGTTTCTCTTACGGCCTTTGGTCGACGCGACAGCCGCGCAACGACTGTTGCTATGACGCGCCACGAGATTATGCCGTACGCCGGGACGACGCACCCATCAGCGTCGCGGTGCATAACCTTGTCGAAGTCACGCCTCTCTGTAACGCTAATATCACCAACGGTGACGACTCCAAGTGACCGTACGCATCGTCTTGCAGCAGTGGTTTAGACGTTTGGGAACGTAAACCCAATGCGATAGTTGACAATAGAGAGGGCGTCACAACGGATACTAAGAGTATAAAATATAGAGAGGATGCCCAGATGAACGTGCTATTGTTCGTCATGGAGGCTGGACCATGGGTAATATCTGTGCATAGTGTGTCGTTCCGTTGGTCTAGCTAGATCCGTACAATTTCAAACAGCATTCGCGACTTGTTTGATCAACTGCTTTAAACTACTCGGCAGCGATCGGGGTGCTCACAAACGAAGCGACGGCGGCGGCGATCTCGCGGCGTGCCCAGCGCATGTGGCCCGAGTCGGTGGTCGCGTTGGGCGCGTGCATGTCGGCGCAGTGGGCCGTGCCTTCGATGAAGATCGGGCGCGCCGCCTTGGTGTTCATGCGCGTCGTGTTTTGGACGGCGAGCGCGTGCCACGGGTCGATGGTGCCGCTGGGAAAGACGACGTGGTCGACCGTAATGTCGAGCGACCCGTAGCCAATGTTGATGCCGAGCGTGTCCGGGTGCACGTGAATCTGGAAGACGCGCTTGCACACTTCGAGGCCGACGTTCTGGAGCGTCTGTGTTTTGAGCGGCCAGAACGGCGACTGGTTCGACTCGGCCGTCTGAAAGTACCCAAACTCTTTGCACGTCTGGTAAAACCATTGGCGGCTCGAGCTCGTGCCGTCGAATGCCGTTTCGCTGAGCACCTCGATCGTGCCGTTGGCCGTGCCTTCAAAGTTCGAGTCCAAACACGGCTTTTTCGACGCCGTCTGGACGAACGCGGCGAGCTGCGCGAGCGAGTCGTTGCTCTTCGCGAAGATGTTGCACACGTCCGTGAGCGTCGGGCCTGCGTAAATGGCGTTGTACTGGGACACGCCCTGGAAGAGCGACATGACGGACGACTCGAAGACCGAGTCATCAAACTCGTTCTTCATGGGCGTGCACGGGTGGAAGAGCTCGTTGAGCTTTTGCCGACCTTCGCGGCCGCCGTCGAGAAGGCCATGCAGGGCCACCATGGCCTGCTCGACCGCGCGGTAGCACTC
>NW_012156867.1:0-1748 GCF_000151545.1 Saprolegnia parasitica CBS 223.65
ATAGCGAGGACGACGACGAAGAGGACGACGACAAGGACGAAGAAGAACCGAGCACGCCACCGCCGTCGATGCCGCAAGCTCGTGCTGATACCGCGCCCCGCGTGCGCACGGCCATGCAGGAGGTCCAAGCCGCCCAACAAGCACGCATCGAAGAGCGCATCCAGCAGCTCAAGAAGGCCAAGGCCTAGTCGATCCTCCCGTAGTATCGCAGCAGTCTCTCTCGTCACACGGTCTGTCCCTTTAAAGCGGTTTCTTGCGACAGCCGGGTTGACATTGCTTGCCTCGCAGCCGCATCGAGTGCACGCAGATATTCACACAGTAGACCCATGTCCATTGCTCGGACGCACTTTGCACAGGAGAATGCAAGAACGTATCCTACGTGCTGGGTGATCCAAGATGTACCAAGCTATGCCACTGCACGGGGAGGCCGAAGAGATCGACAAACAAAGGTGGTGGCACGGACCGCCGATCTTTCTCCCGATAGAGCAGCTCCAGAATTTCTCGGGGGGCGTGGACGACCTTTATTGCATTATTGAATCGAGTCGGAAACATCTACGCCGTAGCAAGCAACGGAGCTGCATGCTAACATGTAAATAGCAAACTTGGTGCAATCGTAGCATCAACAACCTTTTCACGGATGGTTAGGACGACTTTACATCATCAAAGCACGGTCAAGCGTCGTCTACACAGTGATGCTGCATTAAATCGAGCTTTTGAAATCTTCTTATTTGTCGACTTGGGCGATAAATGACATGCGATTGTAAAGGCACATGGAGTAGTTTCTTCGCCATTTTCACCGATGCATTGGATGGCTTTGCATGTCAAAGTAGAACTCCGCAGCGCGTCGAGTTGCTGGGTGATCCAAGACGCGTTGAAGTTGAAGTCGACGCACCATGGGGAGGCGTACCGTCACGGGTGCCGAGTGGGCAGACAAAAGTAGTGTAGTGGACCAGTGTTCTTTTGTGTACGAGCACTATCCATTGGCTTTATCGTGGGCATAGTATTTTGACTGGCGGGTGGAAAACATCTACACCATGCTGTCCACAGAGCTCCATACCGGTATGCTGGCAAACCAAAATCACAATTAGGACAACCTTTCCATTCATGGGTACAACGACTTTACGTACCACAACACTTGAGACGGATTCACACGGGTGTTCCATTGTTGCGTTTTAAATTCTTAGTTTGCTTCAACAAAGCTTAGTCGACAATCCAAGGCGGCAACAGGAAGAAGCAAGACAACAAAAAAGCAGTGTTGCATGACGGTATGTGAAGCTTAGTTGCTGGCCGGCGGCTTGATCAGCGTCGGCGGCTTGCGCGCCGTGCCAAGCGGCAACGTCACAATGTCCTTGATCTTGCCCCACTCGGGCATCGTCACGAGCTCCTCCGACGCCGTCGGGTGGATCGCCACGATATTGTCAAAGTCCGACTTGTACGCACCCATCTTAACCGCGACGCCAAAGCCCTGGATCATCTCGTCGGCGCCGAGGCCCGCGACGTGAACGCCGACGACCGTCTCTTCGACACCGATGCACACAAGCTTCATCGCAGTTTGCACCTTCTCCTTCTCGGGGCACATGGCGTAAAACATGTTGGAGAACGAGCTCGTATGCGTCGTCACGTTGTGCGCGCCGTACTGTGCAATGGCCTGCGGCTCGGTCAAGCCAATCGTGCCAATCGGCGGGTGGCTAAACACGACCGTGGGAATTTGGTGGTAGTTGATGCACGCGTTCGGCTCGTTGCCAAAG
>NW_012156867.1:3110-8349 GCF_000151545.1 Saprolegnia parasitica CBS 223.65
CGCACGCCCCGGACGAACGACTTGGGTTTAGAGACCACCGACATTGCCCTTTCCGCCGACAAGTTTATCCAAGTCGACGCCCAAGAAAACACAAGTGTCCCGAACGTGCATGCGGTGGGCGACGTCACGACGACGGGGTGGGAGCTGACGCCGGTGGCGATTGCGGCAGGTCGTCGCCTCGCCGACCGTCTCTTTGGCAACGAGCCGAACGCGTGCATCAACTACCACCAAATTCCCACGGTCGTGTTTAGCCACCCGCCAATTGGCACGATTGGCTTGACCGAGCCGCAGGCCATTGCGCAGTACGGCGCGCACAACGTCAAGGTGTACACGAGCTCGTTCTTCAACATGTTTTACGCCATGAGCGAGCAAGACGACAAGCAAAAGACGGCCATGAAGCTCATTTGCATTGGCGAAGAAGAGACGGTCATTGGCGTTCACGTCGCGGGCCTCGGCGCCGACGAGATGATCCAGGGCTTTGGTGTTGCCGTCAAGATGGGTGCGTACAAGTCGGACTTTGACAATATCGTGGCGATCCACCCGACGGCGTCGGAGGAGCTCGTGACGATGCCCGAGTGGGGCAAGATCAAGGACGTTGTGACGTTGCCGCTTGGCACGGCGCGCAAGCCGCCGACGCTCAAGCCCAAGGACAGCGCGCTGTAAACGAGTTCCAATCGAATTATACGATATACTGTGCAAAAGTAAGTCCACTGGGAAAGGCCAAAATCAAGTCGATAGTAAAGCAGCGAGCACTAGAGTGGCATCCCGCAAGGGCTTGACGAGTCGACACAGCGCACTCATGCTTGTCCGTCCGCCGGGTCCGTGTACTTGAGCAGAAACGACGTCGCCGTCGGAACGCGGGCGACGAGGCCTGCGTGCGCCATCTCGAGAACGTGGTAGCTCATGCCAAAGGGCGACGACTTGACCTTGCGCTTGAGGACGTCGTGCTCGGTCATTTCTCGGTACGGCGCCCGCTGCCCGCATGTTAGAATGCGTTGCATCCTTGGCGCATACCTGTAGAAGCATGCGGACCGTGCGCCGGCCGACATGCAGCGCCGAGATGAGCGCTCCGAGGCGCGGGAGCGAGAAGTAATAACGATCGACGGCCATCTCGACCGTGGCCACAAGAAAGCCGAGGTGCACGAGGTGCCTAGGACCAGTTGAGGCGAGCCGTCCTGCCTTGAAGCGTACGCAATGTCCTTATTGAGCGCCGCGTCTGGTGGCGGCGGTCGCCCTCGCCGCGTGAACTGTGCGCGCATCTCCGCGTAGAGCGTACTCTTGGCGAGCGTCGAGTGCTTTCACATCAGCATGAGACGAAATCGACGTACAGGGTCAACGAGACCATCGAGAGTCGCGGTAGGATCTTGGCAAACATGCGGGCGCCGCGGCTGCCTCTCGACTGGTCGAGGAGGAAAGCAGTGTAGTCGTGCGTCAAGAGAAGCGCGTGCACGTTGGGACCTACACAATGCAAGTCCGATCGTCGTCGTGACGTCAGAGCTGCACCTGGTAGATTGACGTGCAGCATGAGCAGCGTGCCGTCCATGCGCAGCTCATGGACCTATGCAGCCGGAGCGATCGAGCCAAGGGGACACAGCACGTAGTGTACGCGTCGGTCGACAAGCGTTCGGTTGGGCACAACACTGTAGCTACGATGCGCAGCGTGAGGCCACTAGCGAGTAGCGAGTGGGCAGCAGCTACATGTGATGGGCGAGAACGAGCGACGGCAACGGAAAGGTCGCGTACGCCCGGTGGTACCGGCCGAGCAGCATGTGAATCGCTGCCAAGGTGTCGTCCATCACGTCGCCCTAGTAGTGCTTGTAGTACATCCATCCGCCGCCATGCGGTCGCGTCGTTGACGTACGGCAATCGCATCGAGCGCGTCGTCTTCTGTCGTGTCCATGGCCTCCATGTCCAGCGGCGCGTCGGCTGGCGCTGCCCGAGCCAGTTGCCGCAACCGTCCACGCAGCATCGCGGCAATAATGGGTCGATTTCGAAATGCGAGCGCGTTTTTCACACGTGGAAAATGTGAAATCTGATTTCACACATGGCCATCACCCGCGCATCGGGGGCAGCGCTCGCTTCGCGCCATTTTTCGGGGTGCAGTTCGATGCACCAATGAGAGGCGTCAAACGGTGGACACATTATTGTCTTGCGCACGACGATGTGGAGGTCATCGACGCACAGAAGAGGACGTCGTACAAGTGTCGAGGGTATCGCATCCTCTTGACAAACACGACGTCATGAGCCTGACGCATATGACCTGGAGCCCCGCGCCGAGGAATACAGGTAGTTGAAGGGAGATAGCGCAGTATTTAATGAAGCTCAAATGATTCGATGCACGCAACGATACGATAAGAACTTGTGAATGCGATCGCGAGGCAAAGCTGCTGCGTGCAGTTCGGTAATGGCCTCGTCGCGGCATCGTGCGAAGAAGAGGGGGGATCCAAGGGCGTGGGCGTCGTGGTAAGCAATGGCGACGGGCGTACCGGTATGGTGTTCCATGGTGAGACAGACTCTAAAAGCTTCTCGGCGTGTGCAGTCAAGGGTCGCCCAAAAAGGCTGGTCACGTAACAACATGCAAGCAGTCTCTTCAGTTTATCGCCCGCGATTCGCGTCATATGTAGTTGCTCATCGTGGACATGAAATATATATTAATCCATGGACACGATGGCATAGCACCAAGAAGTTGCGTCTTCTAGAGCGTTCTGCGTCTGGCTTCTCGCGTCTCAAATAGGATCTGCGTCGCAAGTGCAACTTCAATGTGGGGTAGACGCCCTTTTTTGAGGGCTTGAAATTCGGACCCTGCCCTGTCTCGTGGTGAAACCACCTGGAAACAGAATTTTGGCCAATCACGATGGGCGGCAACGAGAAAGGCGGGGCGCAGAGCATTTTTGAATAATCGACCAGCATGAGCTTCACGTGCTTGGCCTTCTCCCTCGCGTCGCTCAACCTCGGCAACTACTCGCGCGCATCGCTGCTCGGACTGCCCGTCGAGCTCGACGTGAGCTCGGCCGTCACACCCTGCTCCAGCACGATCGAGAACCACGCGCACAGCGGCAGCTTCATGGTGTCGCTCAAAGCCTCGTCCAAGTCCCACATCGACCTCGACACCTCCGACGATGATGACGACGGTCACACCCACGAGCCGGCGCCGCTCTGCAGCTGCGATTCGAATGCCTCGACGATCGTGGCCTCGTGGCGATAGTTTGTAAACGCAGCGTTTGAATGCCTTTCAATATAAGATATCTATATCCACCCACAATGGCCAATCGACTACAGAGCCAAGCCGGCGCCAGAGACGTGGCGCAATGGCGTGCATCGCGTGTCCAAGGCCCTCACTGGCCTCCACCGTGCGTTCCATGTGACCGCGCCGCGTGCACTCGGCTCTGAAAGCTGCGATGCGAATGGATACGGTTGTCTGAACGACACTGCGTCGAGCTACAGAACCAACCGAGTGGTCCCCGACGTCTCGTCAAGCCGAGTGGCGAGGCTGATATGTGTGTCCATCTGCCAGCACGCCAGCCTACACAAGGACCCTTGGTGTACCGATACCTGATTCTTCGCACGATGCTGCAACAAGACGACCCACGCTCCTCGCTCGTACGGACCGGTCTGCCTCGCGCGCACATGAAAAGTCTCTCTCCATCTTTGTACTCGCACCCCATTTCAACCAATCGCTGGTTCAGGATATTGGTGTACATGCATTAAAAGAAGGCGCCGAGGCGCGCCAGCACAAGCATCATCGAGCCCGAGAAACCGACAACGAACTGCAGAATGCGCTTCTCGAGCCGCTCGTTGGCAATGTGCAGCGTGTTGAGCGTCTCTTCGTCCGTCTTTTTCTGGAGCAAAAACTACCTTCCGCCATCAACCTTTTGCGCCATCCAATATCCTCATAGTACCTCCTTCTCCACCTTGAGGAGCTCGAACCGCACCTTGTCAAAGTCGAGTTTTTCCGTCATGCGAATGTCGTTCTTGAGGTTGCTAAAGTCGCGCTCGAGCACTTCGCGCATGTGGCGGTGGGCCACATCTACACACAGTAAGTCCATCCGTCGTATCGCGCCTCGACGACGCCGCACCGAAGTTCATGGTCGAGCGCAGCACGCGTTGGGACAAGTCGGTCTTGAGCTCGAGGTGGTCCGCCTTGGGAATGTACTAGAGGCATAATAAACATGCATCTATATATGTCAACAGGAAGGAGCGCACCAAGGACGCACGGGACGTGTTCATTTCTTGGATGGCATTGCGCGTTGCGGCCAAGATCACCTCGGCCTCCTTGGGCGTGAAGCCTACCGTGGCGCTAAGCTTGATACATTGATAGATCGATAGAAGCGACCTTTCGCGCGCAGGTTCTGCGCGAAGCGGTACGTGTCAAAGTGGATGCCCGCCGTGCAAAAGCCGCGCGTCGTCGTCCGCTGCCATGCCAGCGCCATTCTTCTGGGTTTACCGTGAATGGGTTTAAACGCGTTTGCACTTTCGGTTAAAGCCATCTGTGTTAATCGCTGCCAGGGTCCACGAGCGTGTGCTACATATTGCGCGTCGGGCAAGCGTACACGAGACGAAGCTTATACAGCGCCACGTTATCAACGCCACGAGGTCGGCACGCAAGTATCATTTACAACAGCGTGAGGTGTCTAGCTACATGTTTGGGTACGCCACCCATACAGAGAGTCGATTTTTATCCAGCAATAAGGGTAGTGTTTGCTAACAGCGCGAGGGTGCCAGAGAGGCCACACACCGTGTCGAGCATTCCATGACGACGCGCCCATGCTGGTGGTGTCCATGAGTCTGCAGCCAAGGCTACTGGACGGGTTTAACCCACATGGATCGAGTGGGTTTAAACAATGCACGCCGAACGCCAAACGTGCAATCCGGATACAGTAACCGGTAAAGATCGAAGTTTCAATCATTTTGGAAAGGCCGAGGAATGACGCGATGGAGCTCTGCGCTGGTCCTGCTCGCGCTCTCGAGCCGCCGCCTCGTCTACGGAGCTGGGCTCTGGGACGACCACGCCCAAGTCGACATTCCGCTGCGTTCGGAGCTGCAGAACGTTCGCAGCGCACTCCCACCGCCACGGCCGCTGCTCCCGCGCAACCGCGCGCCGACCATCGAGCTCACGCTAGCCGCCAGTGACGACGCCGAGCGCTGTGGCCGCACGGTGCTTTCTGCGTTTCAAGAAGCTTCGAATCCGGACCGCGTGCTCGTCCATCTCGTCCATAGTCATGATCCGTCGCGGAGCCAG
>NW_012156868.1:0-1567 GCF_000151545.1 Saprolegnia parasitica CBS 223.65
AACGTCTGGCGAGTCCGGAACGATCGCGTCTTTCGCGCCGACCTACCGCTGCCAAGTCCATGGACGATTGCCGTCAAGGCGGCACGTGTCGCTCAACTGCACTTGCACCACGGCCTAGTACAAGAGCCCGAGCAGCCTGCTCTTCGTCGGCTTCTCCGGCTCCTCGCCCAACACGAGTGGCCACGACGCCACCTCGTCCCGCGGATCGCGCTCCTGCCTCCGCCTGCCTAAACCAAGTCCCTCAACCGAGTACACACAACATGACGTTACCCGCTTCAACTGGATACTTGTCGATGATGTGTTTGCAGCTGGGCTCTAAACACTGGCGTCTTCTTCGATGGCTTCTGGACGCACATGCGTTGGGTGGCCAAGCAAGGTGCTCACTGGGCCCACCGTCCAATCATTCCAACTGCCAACTGAAGCTATCGCAAGCGCGACGACGCTAGCTCTCCCATAGAAAATCCGTGTATTTGCGTTAAGCTGCGCAATAAATACGGTATTGGAGCGCTCATGCTTTGGCGGCGACGTCCGCCTTGCGCCAAGTGATACCAAAACGTGCCGCAACGTCGGGTGCACTGTTCGTCTGAAGCTCCTCGTGCGTTCGGTGGCGATACCGCAGCGCCTTTTGCAGCAAGCGTGCGTTGGTCGTAGTGGCGTCAAGCTCGTGCAGTTGCGAGAGCATGCCTTGCAGAACCTTTTCGGTGCGGGTCTTGACGCCTTCGTCCGAGTACGTCAAGGACAGTTGACGACGACAGGTTCTCGTTCTTGTGGACGACATGGTCGCAGCACGAAGTTGTATCGTGTAGTCCAAAGTGTTTCTTGCAGGGGATAACCTAACGGAAGCGTTCAGTAGCAAAACGAACGCGACACGTTGATGCGTATGATGGCGCCGCGTGTCTGCGCAAACCATGGTCGAATTGGATTCGTATTTCCGTCGTTGCCAGTACGAGATGCTGCGAACCGTCGTCTCGCGCATGACGTTACATAATTCATCTTTTCTGGCGTGTGAAAAGCAGTCGTTGGAAATCGAACGCTTCAGTTCAAAACCCTCGGCAACGATACCGGCGGCGACGCCGTACTCGACATTGATCCTTCTCGCGCTCTAAACTTTGGACTGCCGAGCTGGAAAGGACCAGCGTGTGCTGAATGCAGCGAGCGCTCTATAAACAGCACCGGTGTTGGCGAGGATTTGCTCGCGTTATCATGTACGCTCAAGGCGGCCATGCAACACGAATCATGCGATACCTTGATTAGGGCCACGCGACAACGTGTGGGACGTTGCGATGGAAAAAGATCCCATTGGTCGCTCCTGATTGGGCGATGATGGGAAGAGACGCGCTCGTGATTGGCCAGATTCCATTTCCGTCGTCCCGCCGCCACGAAGGTGCGTGTTTATACTACGTTACCGTCGAAACGGACAACATCACCTTCTGGTGGTTTCCTGAATCACCGCCACGGTTCTCCTTCCAGATCTTCATTTTCCAATTTCCTACAAACCACTCATATCCAACCATGGCATCTCGCTCACTCGCAACCAGCAGTCGTCGCCACCTCACCTCAACTACTT
>NW_012156868.1:2936-8354 GCF_000151545.1 Saprolegnia parasitica CBS 223.65
CGCCAGATGGGACGAGCAATCGCACGAGTTTGGTACTTCCTACAGGACGTTACTAGGGTGGCCGCGGCTGCTGCCGCCTGGCGTCCACGAGTCACCAACACCACATCGTCCTCGCCCCCGTCTTTTGTCTATCTGCTCACTCAACAACACCAGCATCACGAACAAGGTCTCGTACCTCCTCAACACATTTTTCGCTCTCGCACGACGTCGCCTTCCACCAAGAAACGCCTTTTCCAAACATCTTCAAGCAGGACTCTGCGGCCAAAGCCTAGCCTAAAAGGACGAATGGCGACGGTCGCCGGTTCTACTGCCCTCCTCGCTTCCCATTGACGCCAACCAGTCTGGCGTGCCGTGGTGTCGCTACCACGGTCCACCCGACGAGCGCACTTCACGACCTCCACGTAGTCGATGGTCATGACGTGCCTCCTCTCGTCAATCGCTATCTCCTCGTCCGTGGTTGTCTCGGCCATCACACCGTTTATCTGCACAACATCTACGCGCCGGCCGAGCCCATGGACCAACCAACCTGCCTTCTTTAATGTGCTGCCGCGTGACTTTGCTGCTGACGCGCTGCACATCATCGGTGGCGATTTCAAGGTTACGCTCAGCGACGCTCTTGACGTCTCCAACCCGTCTAAAGCAACTCGTCGCGGCTGTAACGAGCACATCCGCTGGCTGCGCACGCTCGCAGTGGTCGACATTTTTCGACATGACAACCTGTCGCTCTGCTCGTACACCAGTCCAACTACCAAATCGAAATATGCCGCTGTCGTCGCTCACGTCGCCGCCACAAGACCGGTCGAGAAAGGTCTTTGGAAGATGCCACCATGGCTTCTTGACGACTCTGAAGCTGTCGCCACGATCCACGCACACCTCGACAAGCTCCTTGAGACGGCAACCTTGGACGAGGATCTTGGTCGGTACTACGACACCATGATCTCCTCGCTCCGGTACCAACTCTGTCTGCTGCACGCCGTACAGGTCGCTGACGAACTCGCAGAACTCGAGGAACTGGAACGTCGCTTCGCCCAGTCGCTGTACGATCTCGGCCGCTACCGGACGACAGAGCTCGAACAAGTCGTCTAGTACAGCCGCGTCAAACTCGCTCAGCACCATACCGTGACCAGCGCTTTCCGCTCGGAAGCTCGGCTGCACGCGCACCTGGCCGAATCATCTCGACGTACGCGCCTGCACTTGCGCCCTCCAACGCCACGCCCGCTCCACCGCCAGACCATTCAAGCCGTGCGCGACGCGACAGGACATCGACACACGTCTCGGCGTGGCATTGAAGACGCGCTTCACGCGTTTTACACGTCGCTGTACGCGAACGAGGCGTTGCATAGGATGAAGACATGACCTCTTTTGTACGGCCGCTCATCGTGAATCGCCTGCCTCCCGCTCTCGCGCAATGTCTTGCGGCGCCCGTCGTCGCGTCTGAGCTTTACTCCGCAATTATGAGCTCCGCACGCCACAAGACGCCAGGACTAAACTCGCTGCCACACGAAATCTTGCAACTTGAACCGTCCAAGTGGGCGCGAGCTCTCGAGCTGGTCTTCAACCAGCAATTGGCTACGTGTGTGACGCTCACAGGAATGCAGACTTTAGGTACGACAATTCTCTTGCACAAGAAGGGCGACCGGGACGTCACTGACAACCACCGTCCCATCAGTTTGATCAACACGGACGTCAAGGTACTTACCATGGTGCTCGCGACCCGACTACAACCGTGCGCGGACTTTCTTGTTGGTCATGACCAAACCGGTTTTATTCATGGTCGCACGCTGCTGACCAACATACAACGCCTCGACGACACGCTCGAGTACATCCGCCGCCACGTGCCATTAGAAGTGCAGAAGTGCTTGCGCTCCTCGACTTTGACTTTGAGAAGGCTTTTTAACGAGTCGATCACCGCTACCTACAAGTCGCACTCCGGGAGCTCGGGCCTCCACTGGAGTTTCTTCGTACCGTTGCGTGCCTTTACTCAGGGCGAGCGTCTCGTCTGCTCATCAATCGCTGTCTCTCTCGTCCGTTCGAAATCAGACGCGGTGTGCTCCAAGGTGACCCACTCTCGCTACTGCTCTTTGTTCTCACCCTAAACCAATGTGTCAACTGCTCCGGTCGCACGGCCACCTAGGCATCACGATCACCGACCGACAACACGTCGTCAACTGCTTTGCCGATGATACGCAGCTCATTGCCCGCGATGCATCGTTTCTGGCTCGACAACTCGCTCTCGTCGACACGTTTTGTTCTTCTTCTGCCTTCAAGCTCAATCGCGACAAAACCGAGCTGCGCACATTTGGCGGCGTACCTTGCTATCTTCCGGGCCGCGTTGTCAGATCGACCGCGCCTGCATATGCGCTAGGCATCTTGGTCGCGCCGAACCTCGATCCACAAGCCTATTACGACTACGCGCTCCAGAAGTTTCGCGACCGTCTTCAGCTTTGGTCGCACCAAACGGTTCCGCTCGTTGGTAAGATAGTCATCTTGCAGGCTGTCTGCCTGCCAGTCCTTTGGTAATCAGCTCACGTAGGCTCCTTTCGACGCCTCGCTCGCTGCTCAAGTCGATCGGCTCATGTTCCAGTACATCCACGACAAACCGCTCACGCTCGCTCGACGTCGGACGCATCGGCACTTTGCTCAACAACTTGTCTTCTTGGCCAAGCGCCATGGCGGTCTGGGTCTCTCGCATTTATACGACCTCTGGAAATCGCGCATCCGCTCAACGTCGCTCCGTTTTGTCAAGGCATGGTTGAGCCAACCAGAAGACCCGCCCACGTGGACCACGGCAGGTGTCGCGCTCATGGAGGAGGCGTACCAACCGTGGGGGTCTTTTGGCGACCTTCTCCACGCCAGCAAGGACCACCCGACAGTCAAGGCTCTCCTCGCCTTGCCCAGCTCCGCTCGTGCTTCATCGTTCCGCTCTGGCACAACGCGCATCTTCCTGCGTCAAGCAAGCTCAAGTGGCTCGCGAAAGATCACGACTCGACATCGAGACACTCGTCGCTCAAGGCTACACGCTCGTAGACAGCTTCCAAGTCCTTGGACACACGGTAGCCGAACTCGAAGAACAACAACCAGGAATTTTTCCAGCGCTGCAGCCAACTCGCCGTTGGATCTGGCTGCTCGCGACCGCTCTTGTTCGATGCTTCCAGCTCATCCCGCCTGCCAGTCATGCCGTGCGCCCAACCAGTGCCCCGTCATGGCTCGTCAAGTTCGGATCCCGAGTCGTTCTCGTGGCGACTATGGATGTCCGACTGACCGGCTACCGACATCGACCGAAATTTGACTGGCGAGTGCTTCCAGTGCAACACCTTGGCGTCCCAGAGACCTTCTACGAGCACCCGGGCCGAGCAGCAGCATTTGTACCTCTGTCGGCATTATAGTGTGTGATGAACCGTCGCCTCATATACGGACCAATGAGCTTTGGCAGATCATAAAAGCAGCACTGCAATTGGCTTACCTATCACATGCTATGCGTGCCTACCTACCTGAGCTGTCGTTTCGTAGAAGTGTCGCCTCGTTTTGGTGGGTCGTGTGTGCTCCGACCCCAGTTATTGACACGAGTCGATCGATTGGACTTTGAGAGGTTGCGATCGCATAAATTAGAAGATTCACTATCAGAAAGCTATGCTTGCGCGGCTACCTTGTGCCACGAGATGCCAAAACGAGCGCCAACATCGCAGTCGTCGTTGGTTTGCAGCTCGCGCGTTCGGTTGCGGTAGCGCAGCGCCTTTTGTAGCAGCTGGGCGTTGGTCGTGTCCGCGTCGAGCTGGTCGAGCTGCGAGAGCATACTTTTGAGGACCCTTTCGGTGCGGGCCTTGACGTATTCGTCCGAGTATTTGAGGTGGAGGTGGCGACGATTGCTGGTTGCGAGTGAACGAGATGCCATGGTTGGATGTAAGTGGTTTGTGGCGAATTGGAAAGTGAAGCTCTGTAAGCGGAACCGTGGCGGCGATTCAGGAAACCACCGGAAAGCTCGTGTTGTCCGTTTCGACGGTAATGTAGTATAAACACGCACCTTAATGGTGGCGGGACGACAGAAATGGGATCTGGCCAATCACGAGCGCGTGTATTCCCATCATCGCCCAATCAGGAGCGACCAATGGGATCTTTTTCCATCCCAGCGTCCCAAACGTTGTCGTGTGGCCCTAATCAAGGTATCGCATGATTCGTGTTGCATTGGCGCCTTGAGCTAGATGATAACGCGAGCAAATCCTCGCCAACGTCGGTGCTGTTTATAGAGAGCTCGCTGCATTCAGCACACGCTGGTCCTTTCCAGCACGGCAATCCAAACGTCAGAGCGCAAGAAGGATCAATTTCGAGTACGGTGTCGCCGCTGGTATCGTTGCCAAGGGTTTTGAACAGAAGCGTTCGATTTCCAAGGACTGATTTTCACACGCCAGAAAAGATGAATTATGTAACGTCATGCGCGAGACGACGGTTCGCAGCATCTCGTACTGGCAATTACGGAAATACGAATCCAATCAAACCATGGTTTACACAGACACGCGCACAGGCTGCTCGGGCTCTTGAACGAGGCTGAGGTGCAAGTGCCTCGTCGATGGCTAACGCAACACTCACAAATCAAACATAACAACGCTCGCTGCGCCGCTTTTGAGTTTCAAAAACGCTCGCGGGCGCCATCAACATCGATAACGCTCTCGAGATGCTAATCATCGGATTATGATTATTACAACATGACGTTACCCGCTTCAACTGTATACTTGTCGATGATGTGTTTGCAGCTGGGCTCTAAACACTGGCGTCTTCTTCGATGGCTTCTGGACACACATGCGTTGGGTGGTCAGGCAAGGTGCGCGCTGAGCCCACCGTCCAGCCATTGCAACTGAAGCTATCCCAAGCGCGGCGATGCTAGCTCCGCCATAGAAAAATCCGTGTATTTTTGTTAAACTGCGCATCAAATACGGTTATTGAAGCGCTCATGCTTTGGCGGCGACGTCCGCCTTGCGCCAAGTGATGCCAAAACGTGCCGCAACGTCGGGTGCACTGTTCGTCTGAAGCTCCTCGTGTGTTCGGTGGCGGTACCGAAGCGCCTTTTGCAGCAAGCGTGCGTTGGTCGTAGTGGCGTCAAGCTCGTGCAGTTGCGAGAGCATGCCTTGCAGAACCTTTTCGGTGCGGGTCTTGACGTCTTCGTCCGAGTACGTCAAGGACAGTTGACGACGACGGGTTCTCGTTCTTGTGGACGACATGGTCGCAGCACGTGTAGAGCCCAAAGTGTTTCTTGCTTCTCACGGAGCAACCCAACGGATGTGTTCAGTAGCAAAACAAACGCGACACGTTGAGGCGTGATGGCGTGTGTCTGTGCAAACCATGGTTTGATTGGATTCGTATTTCCGTAATTGCCAGTACGAGATGCTGCGAACCGTCGTCTCGCGCATGACGTTACATAATTCA
>NW_012156869.1:0-6961 GCF_000151545.1 Saprolegnia parasitica CBS 223.65
TCCACGCCGTGGCGATCGACCAAAACGACACCATGGCCAACTGTATTCTGTGTATTTACTATTTGGTAGTAGTACTCTACAAGCTTTCTTATTAATGGTGTTGCCATTGCGTACGGCTATCACAGCATCGACCTTTTGACACCATCCAGATGCCTTGTCATGCTGCCACGTACTCGAATTAAACATCAACGTTTCGAGTTGATACATGCAAGCGACAACCGTCGCTTCGATCATGTCGCAGACGCAGTGCGGCCGACACGAAGGAGTCGACATCGATATTTGGCAGGACGTCGCGCCAGCGTAGTGTAGACAATATCGTGTGTCATACTACTACATATACAGCAGCCGAGTCGATCGAATGGCACCTACGACGGCGACTGGGCCTTTCTCACGAGCTAGAATGCAACTATGGCATAGTGGACGACGACGACGATTTTGTTCTTTCTGGTGGTACGGCACGAGCTGCAGAAGCTCGTCTCAGTAAAGATTCAAAACGCAAGCGTTTTTGAGTTTATGTGAAACTCAAACGACAGCGATCACCACGATCGGCGCGCGGTCCAAGGGCGTCGACCACGAACGCATCGGTGTCTTCTGGCAGCGCCTCCACGATGAATGGGACGTTCAGGGTAAGTGCCAGCGCCCGACAGAGCGCGCGCTTGGCTCCATCGGCATCTCCATGGCCTTCGCTGACGCTGGATTCCAATTGAAGCGTCCGGAGATGGCGGCCCGCGGCAACAAGCTCCGGAAGCACGTCGAACACGACAGAGCGCCGGATCGTTATGCCCAGTGAAGTCAAGCGCGGCAGGTCCAGCGTGCCAGAGAGGACAGCTACGACCTCACGCCGCGTCAAAGCATCACAATACAAGAGTTGGAGCGTCTCGAGATGCACGCACGTCGTCGCAAGCGTCTCCATGAGCAGCTCCGTCGACGACGAAAGGTTGCAGTCGCCAAGCTTAAGAGACGTCAGCGCTGGGACCGACGACAAGCCGTCGATCAATGCCGGCATGTGGTCAGTCTCCAATAAGGAGACCGTAAGGGACTGCAGTTGCGATAGCATCGGCGCAGCCGCCGGGAATGTCGCCAGCTGGCCAAAGACGCTGCACTCGAGACGCTCAAGCTGCGTGGGCCCGACGGCGGTCGCAAGGTCCGTCAGCGTTGTGGCGTCGCCTACGTAGTAGGATAGGGGGCGAGCATCCCACTCCAAGGTCTTCAACGACACTGGGAGCGTACGACCATGGAAGCCACCGAGGCTGCGCACGTTGACGATGGCGAGCTCTTGGAGGGTTGTGCTGGCTTGGAGCGCATCGCAGAACGCAATGGCCCCATCGTGGTTCATCTGGTCGACATAAGTCAATCGAAGCTTCGTCGTTGGCGTCGTTGAGAGCCATGCGGCCAAGCGATGCCCGAGTCGTGGCGTGGTAGTCACGCCCTGCAGGTCGATAGACAAGTCGTGAACATGCGGGTGGGCGACGACAGCGAGCAGATCATTGAGCTCGGCGGCATCGCTCTCCGAATAAGAAATGATTGAGATAGACACTTGGCGCAGACGTGGGCAGCGCTGCAAGAGGAGGTTGCTGATCGCTCGGCCTCGGCCTTGGACCATGCGCCCACTGTAGAAACAGAGAATGACGTTGCGGAGGGATGGGCCGACGGCGGCAACGAGCGAGGCCAGTGGTGCGGCGTCGCAGATCACATACTCGAGTTCGATGCGTGGACGCAGCGGCAGCGTCGCCGCGAGTAGCGCCAAGACCGAAGGCGGCAAGTCCATGTCGCGCAGCTTGATGTGCGGCCAGTTGGCGATGACCGATGATGGCATCACCGTGGTGCAGTCGAGAAAGGCCGACAGCGCCGGCGTCCAGAGCGAGTGTGGCACCGCGTGGAGGAAACTGCTAAAGTCGTCCTGGTTGTCCAAGCTCGTGGCAATGGCCTCGACGACGTGCGGAAGCGCGAGCGCATCTCCTGGCGTCGGACGAGCCACCTTGGTCTGGCGCCCGCTGTCGGCCATTTTGGTTTTGCTTCCAATTTTGGCCTCTTCACGGTCCAGATCGGTTCGGAACCGGGTCTAAAAATGGCGCCAAAACCGTTAGCGTTTGAAGCCGAGCCGAACCGAGCCGCCAGAACGGTTCTCACTCGTTTGCTAGCCTATGGTCTTGCTGCTCTGTTCAGTATTGTCTACTATTCTAAGCATACGACCCAGGAATCGCAATGCATCCGATACATGCAAGCAACACCGACGACGTGGTGTTTCGTCGTTGCTCGAAGATCATACCGCGCAACCAGGCTGCCACGTGGGGTCCGTAACCGGATCCTCCGACCGTAACCGGATGCGTATCCGGCAATTTTGGATTCGCGACGGGCGGCAGCAAGCAGCACCAGGATGACGACCGAGCTGACCAGCCGTCCGCGGGACAAGCATCCGCGCCGCCTCACGCCCGACGCGGCGCTGCTGTCGGCCGAGCTCCTCGAGGCCATTGCGACGTACCTGCCTGTCGAAGGCATGACATCGTTCCTTGATGCGCTGCCCGAGCACCTGCGCACGCCGGCGCTGGAGCTCCTCGCGACGCTCTCGCAAGTGCTGGGGCTTCAAGTGCTTTGGCCCACGCTTGATCTGAGTGTACTCGTGCAGCTTGCGGACGCCGACAACATACTCGCCCAACTCCTCAGCGTGAACCCCGCGGCGGTGTATCACATCGCCGACGTCGCAGTCCATTGCGCCAGAGGTCGTGCAGCCATCACGTCCATGTGTTTTGTGAACAATCTTTGTTTGTGTCGCTCCATCTCTTCATCTTGGCAAACAACATGTACTCCTGGCACACAACGAAGCGTGTTGGCTTGGTGTTGGGTTTCAGATTCAGCGACTGATGACGGAGCTCCTCGCGCCGGCCTTTACCACGCTCAACGAACGTCTCTCTGCGTGTGGACGCCGCCAGCATCCCGCCACGCACCATCTCTTTTGCAGCACTGCGTCAAGGGTGATTAATCCATTTTTTTCACCTTTAACTGCGTACGGTTGTGCCACGTCATGGGTCCCGCCAACCGCGCGACAGACGAAGCGTTTCTCGAGCTCAGTGATTTCCTGCCCGTTCTCACCCACCTGCATGTTGCGACGCTGTCCATCGACCTCAATTGCGCTCGCATGACGCCGCAGCTCTTGGCTCGTGACAGCGCAGGCGACGTCGTTCCACCTCCTTCACATTGCGCGCATCAGTGATAACACTAATATCAGCTTATGCGATGCGCTTCAAGCCAGATCGACGCTCTGCGAGCTGAGTCTCTCCAACGTTCCCAGCCTTCGTGGCTTGTACCAAGGCTTGGCCGTGGCGCCTACATGTAGCTTTTATCGACCCTGTGACGTTTGCGCACGCTGGATTGGCCATTGGACTTTCTGCCAATCGGATCGCGCATCCGGATACAAAATTTAGAAGCCGGATTTCAAGCACATACCAAGATGACTGACAAGCAGAAGGCCGCCCGTGTGACGCTGACAAACACGCTCGCCCTTCCGCACGTGATGGAGGCCATTGCCACGAGCTTGGACAACCAAGAGGACCTTGAGAGTTTTCTCTACGCGATACCACGATCGCTCTGGACGCCGGCGCTCACGGCCTTTCTCGACTGCACCACGGTGATGCCATATTCGATCATCGCCAACTGGCCGCACATCAAGCTGCGTAGCATAAGATTTCGGTCTTCAATCTTGACGCTGCTCGCGGCGACGCTGCCGCTGCGTCCACGCATCGAACTCCGGTATGCGGTCCGGGACACGGCCTCGCTCGTTGCCGTCGTCGGACCTGCACTCAGCTGCGTCATTCTCGGTTTCTACAGTGGGCGCATGGTCCAAGGTCGAGGCCGAGCGATCAGCAACCTCCTCTTGCAGCGCTGCCCACGTCTGCGCCAAGTGTCGATCTCGGTCATTTCTTATTCGGAGAGCGATGCCGCCGAGCTCAACGGCCTGCTTGCTGTCGTCGCCCACCCGCATGTCATCGACTTGTCTCTTGACCTCCTTCTCGCGATCACTGTACCGCGACTTGGCCATCTTTTGGCTTCTTGGCTCTCGACGGCGCCAGCGACGAAGCTCACATTGGTCCGTGTCGCCCAAATGGACGACGATGCCATGATGGCATTTTGCGATGCGCTCCAAGGCAACACAACCCTCCAAGAGCTTACCATCGTCGACATCCCCAGCCTCAATGGCTTCCACGGCCGCACGCTTCCAGTGTCGTTGAAGATCTTGAATGTTTACGTCAATGGTGTTGTTGACGCCGCAACGCTGACGAGCCTCGCGAACGCCGTCGGGCCCACGCAGCTCGAGCGTCTCGAGTGCAGCGTCTTTGGTTCGCTGGCGACATGCCCGGCGGCTGCGCCCATGCTATCGCAACTGCAGTCCCTTGTCGTCTCCAGGTTGCACGTCGATAACATGCCGGCATTGCTCGCGGGCTTGTCGTCGGTACCGGCGCTGACGTCTCTTGAGCTTTGCGATTACAGCCTTTCGTTGTCGACGGAGCTGCTCATGGAGACGCTTGCGACGACGTGCATGCATCTCGAGACGCTGCGCGTCAGCAATGAGCAGTTGACGCGCGATGGGGCCACCGCTGTTCTCTCGGGCGTGTTGCAATTGCCACGCTTGACGACGCTGGACCTCTGGATGCCTCTGCTGGATGTGATAGACGTGCTTCCAGAGCTCGTAGCTGCGGGCCGCCACCTTCGCCGCCTCTCCTTGATGAGCATCGAGCGACCCAACGACGATCTGGAGAAGCGCGCGATCTACGAGGCGCTGGCGCAAGTCCCCAACGTCCCGTTTGTGCTTCAGACGTTGCCAAAAGACATGGACAAGTTCGTGGTCGACGCGCTCAGTCGACGCGCCGATCGTCGCCACCATTGCGACTTGGCTCTCTGAGCGTTCCAAATAGCCACAAATATGTTTTTCTTGTTTGGTTCAAGGTGGCCATCGTGATGAAGCAATTCTGTGGTTCCGATACCAATGGGAAAAAATGAGAAAGGAACAACACCTACGGGGCTGGAACGTCGCACCTCGTATATGGATTTCCGTTGGTGCGAAATTTTCACGTCGAGTGGCGATCGACCAAAACGACACCATGGCCAACTGTATTCTGTGTATTTACTATTTGGTACTAGTATTCTACAAGCTTTCTTATATTAATGTGTGTCGCCATCGCGTACGGCTATCACAGCATCGACCTTTTGACACCATCGAGATGCCTTGTCATGCTGCCACGTACTCGAATTAAATATCATTGTTTCTAGTTGATACATGCAAGCGACAACCGTCGCTTCGATCATGTCGCAGATGCAGTGCGGCGGACACAAAAGAGTCGACATCGATTTCTGGCCGGACGTCGCGCCAGCGTAGTGTAGATTCGCGCTTGCACTACGCGCCATCAATCCGACACGGTATCCGCGTGTGAGAGTGGATTGGTGGAAATTTTGGTCGAGCGGCCAATCCAGCGCCAGCAACGCAGCCCTCTCAAAGAGACAGTAGGTAATACGTGCAACTATGAGCGGCATGACGCTGACGGCATCACGAGCCAAACGCTCGATCTTGCGGACGCTGGCGCTCGCTCACACTGGCCTGTTTGTGGTGGACGAGCTGCCAGACGATGTCAATGGATACGGCGTCGTCGCGACCAGTGCGAATTGCATCTCTAAACGCTACGGATAGGCACCAAGAGGATGGTCGGCGTTGTCGAGCTCTGGCAGCATCCTTAGCACATCCGAGAGGCGCATCGAGATGGACAGTGTCGTCAACTGCGGCAATTGCAGCAACAAGAACGACTGTGACCTGAACGCATCTCACACGCTCCTTGATGATCGACCAGCCGTGAGTCGACAATTAACCGTTTGGTGAGGAGCGTTTTAAAAACAAAGTCGGTGACTTGAGGTCGGACGCACTGGGTTCGACCAATCAAAGCGGATGTTGTTGTATGCATGCTATACTTGAAACGTTGATACTTTTTTCCATTGTCGAGTACTAGTACGTGGCACGATGGCAACGCATCATGTCGTTCTCAAAAAGGCCGATGTCTCTGTAGCAGCTGTGCATCGTCGTCACGTCCCAGCACCACGATGAACACAAAGGTATTCAATATTGTCTGTGAATGGCGTCATACTTCATGTACAAGTCGATCGAATGTCATTCCGACGGCGTCTCGGCCTTTCTCACGAGCTAGAATGCAAGTATGGCATAGAGGACGACGACGACGATTTGGTTCTTTCTGGTGGTACGGCACGAGGTACCGAAGCTCGTCTCAGTAAAGATTCAAAAAGCAAGAGTTTTTGAGTTTATCTGAAACCAAGGGTATATAATAAATTTATTATATACCCTTGGTTTCAGATAAACTCAAAAACTTTTTCAGCAAGGGTATATAATAAATTTATTACATACCCTTGCTGAAACTCAAACGACAGCGATCACCACGATCGGCGCGCGGTCCAAGGGCGTCGACCACAAACCCATCGGTGTCTTCTGGCAGCGCGTCCATGAAGAATGGGGTGTTCTGGAGAAGTGCCAGCGCCCGACAGAGCGCGCGCTTGCCTTCATCAACACCTCCAGCCCTTTCGTAGTGGACAATGGTCTCCAATTGGAGCGTCCGGAGATGGCGGCCCGCGGCAACGAGCTCCGGAAGCACGTCGAGCATGGGAGAGAGCAGGATCAACATGCTCAGCGACGTCAAGCGCGGCAGGTCCAGCGTGCCAGAGAGGACAGCTACGACCTCACGCTGCGTCAAAGCATTCAAACCCCAGACATGGAGCGTCTCGAGATGCATGCACGTCGTCGCAAGCGTCTCCATGAGCAGCTCCGCCGACGAAGAGAGGTCGCAATCGCCAAAATCAAGAGACGTCAGCGCCGGGACCGACGACAAGCCGTCGATCAACGCCTCCATGCGGTCAGCGTCCAACGCGGAGATCGTAAGGGACTGGAGTTGCGATAGCATCGGCCACG
>NW_012156870.1:0-1613 GCF_000151545.1 Saprolegnia parasitica CBS 223.65
CTCGACACAGGCTTGGCCGCCATGCGCGCTTCCTTGGCCTTGCGGCGCTGCTCGGTGGCGTAGAGAGCAGGGTATGTCTCGCGGAAGAGCTGTTCCTCGCGCGCGCGGCGCTTGGCCTCCTTGTCTTGGACGTGCTGGCTGTTGTAGAGCATGGTGTTTTCGATTATGACGCGCTGCAAGACGCCATTTCGCTCGCTGTAAAAGCGATATTGCAGGTTTTTCCCTTGTGAAGCGACAGGGCGTGCTAGCTTTTACCTCGCAGCCTTTACACGCCTGGTACGATCCACGTCCATGCCTTTGGTGATCGTAGGATGGCGACTTGGCGCCTCATCAACCTCCCATGACAGTAGTGCAGGCTTTTGACATATCACTGTGAGAAATGCTCAGCTTTCTCTTTCAAACCATTCTTATTGTGGACTGTATCCATGCGCCGCAAGGATACGCTGTAACGAGAGGCTGCCACGTCATGAAACCGGTTGCTCACTGTCGCCAGACAACCCTTCTAGCTACAGCTTGCACAACGCTACGATTGCATGCTTCACACACGGTCTTCCTGCTCAACGGTCCACTTGGACCCTAGCGAGGTATGCAAGGTAGCACGCATGATGCACCACCAAGGCCTCCGCTGCAAGAGGACCGACGCCAGCGACAAGTGTCCGCCTACCTCCTCCTCAAGACACAAGACAGCATTGGATGCAACTCGACGTCTGTGTCGACACGACGTTAGCAATGCAAACATCGACGCGGTGCCCGTCATGGCTCGACCGCAAAGTGGTCGTGGAGCGCGGCCGCCACCTCCCGGCGCATCTGGTTTTGGACGCAGTGGCCCGACGTGTCAAAAAAGACCTTGCGCGTGTGCGGGCCCTCGAGGTGCTGAAATAAGTAGTCGGCGTTCTTCGGGTGCAGAATCCAGTCGTGCGCAGCGCCGACGATGAGGATCGGGAACCCGTGGGCGCGCACGGCCTCGAGCCGCGCCGGACTCATGTTGTGGCCAAAGACCGCCGCGTGCTGGCCATGCACGCCCGCCAAATTGAACGTGACGCCGTCGAGGAGCTCGAGGTGAAACTGATGCAGCATCTCGTGCATCGTGCGGCCGTCCGACGCCGTCTCGGCGAGGTAGTGCTTGGGGTACAGCGTACTCATCATCGTGTCGACAATGTCATGCATTGTACGCGCAAAGCCAAACTTGGCCATCGTCAGATACGTCGCAAACTGCGTGATGCCAGGAAACGCGCCCGTCGTGTGACCTGGCGACGACACGATGAGCGCGAGCGACCGGACGAGGTGCGGCGCCGCGTACGCAAGCTCCTGCGCCACCATGCCGCCCATGCTATTGACGCATCAGAGATGGGTGCATGAACAAGCATGCGTTGGTATTGTACCTGACGCCAACGACATGGACGTGGGTCCACCCGAGGTGCTCGAGAAGCAGGCGTGCATCGTCTGCCAAGAGCGCGGTCGTGTAGCGCACGAACGGCTTGCTCGAGCCGCCGACGCCGCGGTTGTCCAGCGTCACAATCTGGTACTGCGCGTGGTGGTGCGTCGACTGGTCGAGGAGCGTCGCGAGGAGCGGCGTCCACGTCTCCTTCTCGCCCATGAGACCCATGAGGAGG
>NW_012156870.1:1887-7199 GCF_000151545.1 Saprolegnia parasitica CBS 223.65
CCGAGTAGCTTGACGGCAAGCGACTTGACGCCGACCAAGGGCTCGTGTGACGAACGCGCGTCGATGCGTGGGTGGCATATCGACGTGCCCGCGTCACGCAACCGGCGACGACTGCGAGACCAGCGATGCAGGGCACCTGCCCAGTGCGTCGTCTCAACATTGCAGATGGACGTTGCAGATCACGATGATCTCGTTCATAGAACCGCCGTCGCTGCAGCGCTTTGCCCTTGGTCGTGGACGCAATGATCCGCTGTCAGGAACATTTAAAAGCGCGAGCGGTGTCGTGGGCTTCTTGTAGTACGTGTAATTCACTCACGCTTCATTTTCACGCCTCGTGAGCACGTGTCTCCCACCACCCTTGGTGCGCAGTCGGAGCAGGACTCAACAATGGTTGGTTCGGTGGACATCGGTGGTAGCATTCTTCCAGCAACAGCGAGAAACAAAGCGTTGTTTGCGGCGACAAAGTCGGCGCTCGTGTCGCTCCTTGGCACGATCAGAGGTAATACGCAAGGAGGGGAAGCAGTGCTCATAGTACATCCTGCATGAGACCTGTCGCACCAAGTAGCGCGACCTCATTTTTGACGGCGTGGCAGACGGCGCGACACCATCCGCACCTTTGAAATGAAGCTGTTGAGAGCTGTGCCAACGCGATCGACCTCAATGACGAAGCAAAGGTGTCCACTTCTGGCACACTCCCATAAGCTCGACCCACTCTAGCTCGACGGATCCCCTTCCTGCTAGGCCGGGACTCGATGATGCTACACGTAGCATCACCAACGATCTATTGCATCGTCTCTCCTGCCTTGGAGGCAAGCACTTCTCCACACACTCCTGCGTGCCACGTCATGGAAAAGATTCAACTTGATTCAAAACAGCTGCGGCACGAGCACGTTTGTCTGAAAGTGCGCGTCAAGCGCGGTTGCGAGCGCGACGCGCTCTTGGACGAGGACGCCGTGGCCCGAGGTGTCGTAGATGAGCTTGGTCGTGCGCTCGCCCTGCAGGTGGTCGTAGAGAATCTCCGTGTTGCGGAAGTGCAGCAGCCGGTCTTGGCCGGCGCCGACGACGAGGATCGGAAATCCGGCTTTTTGGATCGCCTGGAGGCGGCGGGGACTCATGCTGTGCTTCAAGCACGCGGCGTACTGCCCTTTCTTGCCCGATGCCGTGATGCGCGTGCGCTCGAGGCGTTCCTTGTGGAAGACTGAGAGGAGGTCGCGGTACGTCATGGTCGGATTGGTATCGACTCTCGTCTCGAGAAATGCGTCCGAGTACATGGTGTAGAGCATCGTATGCAGCGGGTCGTCGGCACCGACAAGGAGCTTGGCGAGCTCCCAGAAGCCGCCGAGCTGCGGCGTGTGGGGCAGCGCCATGTGCACGCCACCCGGCGTCGTCACCAGCAGTGCGAGCGACTGGACGTGGTCGGGGCCGCGCGACGCGACCTCCTGCGCAATCATGCCGCCCATGCTAAAGGCGTGTATGAGCTACGGATACGACAATAGGATCGGTCTACCTGATGCCGACGACATGGGCCTTGGACCAACCGACGTACTTCATCAACAAGAGCGCGTCGTCGGCCATCTGCGACGTCGAGTAGTACTCGGCGGGCTTGTCCGTGCCGCCAACGCCGCGATTGTCGAACGTCAAGAACTGGTACCGGCGCGCTGTCGCAGTGCCGGGCTCGAGGAGCGTCGCAAGCAGCGGTGCCCAGCCCTCCTTCTCGGACATGAGCCCCATGATGAGGACGACCTTCTCCGGCGCGTCGTTGTCGCCATGGAGTGCATACTCGATCGTGAGCTCATTGGGCAGCGCGACGTGGATGATGTTGCTGTAGAGGGCAGCGATAGATGCTGCCGTGTAAATCGACGCGTCGTTGACCATCTCGGTGAGTTGGAAAATGACAGATTGCGATCGAATCTCCATTCGCCAGGACCATGTCTGTGACACGGGCGCAAGGCCACGCCGCGCCCATGCATGCTCTTTACCTCGTCTATGCCGAGACCTCTGCGTCTCGAGCCTTCGCGACTCATGAACGTTGATGGAAGAATGGCGTGCCCATCACAGACACACTCAACTTTAGCATAACGTATTCAAGTACATGGCATACACGCTGCCACGTCATTTATCCGGATCCGGATACACTGGGGCCATCGGGTTGGCACTGAAGAGCTGCAGCAAGGCGGAGGCGACTTCATGCCGCTTTTGCACGTGCACGCCGTGGCCCGTGTCGTCAAAGATGAGCTTGTGCGTCTGAGGTCCCTTGAGGTGTTTGTAGAGGAGCTTGGAGTTGTCCGAGTGGAGAAGCCGGTCGAGCTTGGCGGCGACAACGAGAATCGGAAAGCCCGCCGCTTGGATCTGCCGGAGCCGGTCGCTGCTCATGTCGTGGCGCAGGAGCGCGGTCGCTTGGCCGATCGCGCCGCTGATTTGGTTGCGCGCGAACTGAAGGCGGTGCATGTGGAAATCTTGGAGCAGCTTGCCCACGTGGCCGTTTGACGCGCCGAGGAACGTGTCCGGGTACAAGATGTAGAGCAGCATGTCGGTGATGCTTTCACGCGTCGGCAGAATCATGTTGACGCACGACTTCCAGTAGCCGGCAAGCTGATAGAGTCGGGGCAAAGGGCCTCGGCGAAAACCTGGCGCCGTCACGAGGAGGCTCAACGACTGCACGCGGCGCGGCGCTGCGTGCGCCAGCTCCTGTGAGATCATGCCGCCCATGCTACAGCTCGACTTGAGCCAAGGAGAAAAGAAGATAGAGTCGACTACCTGATGCCAACGATGTGGGCAGACGGCCACTGCAAGGCGTCCAGGAGCTGCAACGTGTCGTGGGCCATCTGCGTCGTCGAGTAGAATGCCCATGGCTTGTCCGAGCCGCCGACGCCGCGGTTGTCGAACGAGACAAGCTGAACGCGAGGCGCCCTCTCGGCGTCGTCGAGCAGCGTAGCGATAAGCGGAAGCCACGCCTCCTTCTCAAAGTGCAGGCCCATGATGAGAAGGACTTTCTCGGGCGCATCGTCGGCGCCGTGGACTGCGTACTCGACGCTGAGGCCGTTGGGCAGCACAGTGTGCCGCGTCGTCTCGCGGTAGTGCTTGGCGACCGTCGCGGGCGAGAAGACGCTGGCGTCGCTTGGCATGGCCGCCAGAAGCAAGATGGCCCGTCGTGCTTCGAAATCCCACAAGATACCGATGAGATTTCACAACAAGTGCAAACTCGACCAAGAGCATCGCGATCGTTCCAGAGCGTTCGATGCAGCTGCGAGCAAACGGCTCGGCGGTGGCTACGTCGCGTCGCTGCCAATCACCACGACACGTATGGGACGCCGCCTGGTGCGAGACACAACAGCATCGTCATGGCTACGTGTCGTGGAAAGCCGTGTGCAAAACATCTTCGAAAGGCTCTTTGGGAGTCTCTTGACAACCAGGCTCGGCGGGTCCGCTGGTTCGAGTACGCCACGTCGTCGCTTGGTCTGGGCTATCGTTGCCGTGTGGCGGAAGGGCTCAACGAAGCTCGAACGCGATGGCAAGCCACGGCAGGCCAGTAGTCGACGCTCGGCCAAGCCGAATGGTGCGCCAATGCTGGAGTAGGATGGTGAGAAAGGCCCACTTGGCGAGCAGAGTGAAGGAGTGTGGCAACCAAATGGAGGTTTTGGGCCTTTGATTTCTCGCACTGGAACCAGGACTGCAGTCGACTTAGTCAGTACAACCGATTTCACCTCTATACTAGTAGATCTACTGCGCCTCGGGTTGAAGCAATAGGCTGCGCGTGGGCCCTTTCGCTGGGCTCGCAGGTTGTCGTCCTCAGCGCAAGCTCCCATGGCCAACTGCGAGAAGATCACCCGATATTGGATGCATGCATCAAGAGTGATGGTGTTTGCGTCATCCTGTTTAAAACATTTGATCGAGCCTGTACACGGCACGTTTAAAACATGCTGTTACGAACCGGTTGCCAATCTTGAAGCAGCGATGACGACGGAGCTCCTGCCACTGACGCAGCTCTTCACGGACGACGCGCTCGCGCAGCACTACGACCGCGTCGAGACGGCGACGCTGCGCAGCGGCTTGCGCATGGCCTACGCGCTTCACGGCGACGACGACGCGCCGGAGAAGGTCCTCCTCATCATGGGTCTCCTCGGCGACAAGGAAGCGTGGCTGCCGCTTCTCTCGGCCTTCAATGCCAGCGCCGAGCGTCAGCGCTACCAGTTCGTGACGTTTGACAACCGCGGTGTCGGCGGCACGGACAAGCCATGGGGCCGGTATACGACCTCCGGTATGGCGGCGGATGCGATCCAGCTCCTCGACCACTTGGGCTGGACAATGGCGCACGTGGTCGGCGCCAGCATGGGCGGCATGATTGCGCAAGAGCTCGCGTCTTTGTACGCCCATCGCGTTCAATCACTGGCGCTCCTCGTGACGACACCGAGCTTTGTTTGGGGTCCATGGCCGGGCTGGGCGCAGCTCTCAGGCTACTGGGCGATCGCGACAAGCCTCCTCTTCCCGTCGCACCACACGGCCGCGTCGACGATGCTCTACGTGCTCTTCCCAGACGAGTACCTTGGTACTCCCGTCCACGGAGCCGACGACGTGACGACCCGCGCCGTCTTGTACGAGCACCACATGGCGCGACAAGCTCGCGGCGCACCGGCGCTCAGCGGCGTCCTCGGGCAGTACGCGGCCGTCGCGTCGCATGCGATGAGCTATGGTCGCCTCCGCGCGGTGCAAGCAGCCGCGTACCCGATCCTTGTCATCGGCGCCAAGCAAGACCGGATGCTGCACCCCGACCACTCGACGCAGCTCTATGACGCGCTGCGTGGTCCATTGACCAAGAACGTCGTCTTCCATGCCTCGGGCCATGACGTGCACGTCCAGCACCGGAGTGACGTGGCAGCGTCGCTGCTCGCGCATTTTGCCAAGTGTAAAGCGAACGCAGCGTTGGAGTGAGTGAGAGACATGGTTGAAATGGTCGGTTTTCCATTCAGACAACTTGATTTTTGGTGGTGATTACGCAAGCGCGGTGTCGGGCTCCATGATATTAGCGCGTGGCGTCAACGTGCCGAGCGACGGCGCGGCGCTGGGCTTGCGTCCACTACAGTACCGCTGATGTCCCTTGGTCTCGGTCCACACGAGCCGCGCATCTTGACGCAGCGCCGCCACGACAGCGTCGACGAGCTTGCTCACGTCGGTTCCCGGCGGCAAGAGCGGCTGGAGCTGTCCGCGGATGTACGAGACGTGAAAGTCGTTGCCGCCTTCGACCCACCGCAACACCGCGTCGAGGAAGAGCGACATGTAGGCCTCGACGAGGGCCGGCAGGTCGGACGGGGCCA
>NW_012156871.1:0-6920 GCF_000151545.1 Saprolegnia parasitica CBS 223.65
CGTCGTCGACTGGTACTCGGGAATCCACGAGTTGTCGTTGACGCCCGGCGCGCAGGTAGCCGGCGTCTCGAAGCCAAAGTACGAGTTGACGACGGACTGCACGACGACCATGAGGCCGACCGAGATCATCATGTTGTTCATGTAGCCCGACATGGTGGCCACGACGCGAGAAGAACGGAAATGAGCAAACTTCCCTCGAAAACACGCCAACCTGATCCGCAGTACCTGGGTTGCAAACCGAAGTTCGAAGGGCACGGCTGGGCGAAGCAGCCGCAGGACAACGAAGTTCGTAGCTTGTCAACGCTCGGCGATGAAAAGGCGCTCGCCAGCTGCAGATTTCCACCTTGACTTTGTATCCAGCTGGTGGCGCGGGGCGATCCGCTGATCCACGGAAATAGTGTATGCCGTGGCACGGACGCAAAAGCGGTCATCCGCCGTGGTTCTGCGTCCACGCCCACGTTTATTTGACGTCACCCCGTGCACGCGTGCGGCGCTCATTGGCCAAATAGGATGATGCTCGTCCATCTGTGCCAAGAGCTTTTAGGTTTGTTGTCCTTACGGCAGCAAAGTACAACACACTCTCTCAAAACGACGTTGCAGCTTACGTCTGGCACGTACAACATGTATTACGCTACGACCATAAGTATGGACGTGTGTACCGTAGCACCATCGTTGTCGGGGAGGCCAAGGCGCTGTTGCACCAAGGCGACATCTTGGTGAAGCCCCTCGCGTATTCAAGTGACGTGGATCGCGTGTGGCGACCATTGATTGGCCCTTGAGAATTTGAACTGCTGCCTGAACAAGATGAGGTGGGGCGACAAAAGCTTGAGCTTCAAAGCGTCGGTCGTCATATTTTCGTACAGTATTTCGGGATGCAGCAACGCCACGGCAATTTTGGAAATAGTGTACTACATTGTATACAAAATATGCATTTTTATCGCAGACCTCGGTCACGTAATGGTAGAGATGGCAAAGAAGGCAAATTGACAGGATGGTGGCAGCCAATTGGAGGCGACGGCAGTAATTGAAAACAGGCCGCCCTCAGCAACTCAGATCGCCAGATGGGTAGACAGGCCACAACTTGGCGCCGAGGCTGCCACGTTTGAAATTTTAAAAACCGCGACGAGAGATATCCCTCGACCAGACGCCCTCGACACCGTCATCGTCACGCCGACAACGTTGTTGCTTCAGTCGACGACATCAAGCGCACACGACGCGAGCGAGCATGCCCCGCTGATGGACGCTCCGGATGAACATGGATGCGTCAGATCCAGTGGTTTGAAGTGGCAATCACATGGCTGTCAACGACATCGGGTGGCGCAAAGGCTCGTTGCATGCTCCTTGTGAGAACCAGCCCTGGAGCTCAAGAACGACTTCTTCGTTCGGATGTCGTCACGGGACGTTCATACCGGTACGAGCCAAGCAACAACACAACGAACAACTGGAGCTGTGTGGAATAGGCAAGTGCTCAACCAAGACCTGCGACGGCTACAAATTTGCGATGGCACGGTAAGCTGAGCGGTACGAATCATGATGGTGTGTTGTAGCGAGAACGCAGGACGACCAAGAAGCCATCTTCGAAGTCTTTGGTGGCTGTTATGGCCATCACACATCAAGTGAGCCGAAAGGAGAGAGGTTTGTTGGTACGGTGATGCAAGGTTCCAGTATAAAGCAATTCATGTGCCGGGGGTTGAGGACCGAGCAGCCTAGAGCTCACACAACCACCGTACTAGTACAACACTCACTGTACGTCATTAACCCTATTGGATGTTATGCCAGTAAAATTTACTGGTATGATTGCTGTTGATTAACGTTGAGAGGATTTGAGCTCGACGTGGTGTGTCATGCTGCATCGCTTTTCGACAAGATTGATGAGCAGTCACGTTTTCGCAAGCGTCGTGCGTTCGGGCGTTTGAGCAGATCGCCTCGCTTCTTCCCATTGTGTCGGTTTGAGTTAAGGCGTGGATTGAGCTCTTGTGGGTCGTGAGGCACTGCTGGAAATGCAGGGCAGTGACAGGGGCTTTGTCGAGCTGATGTGAACGGGTCGTCATCGGACAACCAGACCGCTAGAAAGCCTGGGGTAACGGTTCGTCTAGTCTGCACTACGAGGTTCAAATACAATACCGGCAGCATAGTACCCCAGATACGGAGAGCGCGACCATTGGCGGCTCTGCACGAAGTCCTTGATAAAAGGCTCATCCGCCACGTTGCCTTGTTCAGCTTCCATGGCCTAAGCTTCTAGCCTGCCATTATGGCGTACTAGTACTCTACAATACAACCAACTATGTGCTTTCTGGATAACGACTCTCGCCCCGACGCGATGCCGAAGCCACCACAAGCGGGCTTCAAAGAATATGAGCCGAGTAGGCATCTCGGTTCCGGGAGCGTCGCTGGCAATGGTGGCATCGCAGCGCATGTAAATATCAGAGCTCGGGACGAAGGGCGGCCTCGAATGCCAATGTGTTGACGTAGTTACTGCCGATCGATCAGCTGCGGGACTCGGGCTACGTCGTCCGGGTGCTTCAACACGAAGTCAACTGCATTCCACTCGCAAGCTCCTTCATGCATGTAACCTCACAATGGCTAAGCTTATAAGATTAGCATTTTGCGATAAATCAGCTCCCTGATTGAGACTGAGTCTAACGCTACTTTAATAAAACAAAGCGGTTTGGAGGAGCCCTACCGGTGGTTTCAGGCTATTATGCTGGCGGGGGCTTCCTTGTGTGGCTTGAGATCGTTTACCTTCGCTCAAACCGCTACCCAAGAATTAGGTGTACGCAGCATTTGGGCTACCTATCGGTACTACCGGTAGTAGTGCAAACCAGTCGACACTAACGTTATCACCACAGTGTGATGGGTCCCATACCGGTAGCTTAGTTCTCAAGTCACCTACTGAAATCAAACCAACGACGTTGTGCCCAAAGCCGCCAGGAGCTTGTAAACTATTAATTTCTTGGTGAGCTTAGCTTGTGTTGCTAGCCTCCTCGGGATTTCCTGCAAGTCGATATCTGCGTTTGCCCGGACACGCGAGAAAGAGGAACCTCATGACCCGGTGTATAGGTATTCGATGGAGCGTCCACTCGAAGCGAGTACGTACCGTATGTGCGCAATCTGGCACGTCGATTGCACATTCATTTCCGTTCAAAGCACGTCGGTACTCGACGCGGAGCGCATTTTGATAGTTCGATCCGATTCGCCAGGCATGGCTCTCGGTCGCTTCGTACATGTATTAAATGTATTAAGACATTAAGACATTGCTATGCTCTAGTATCGGTATTGCCAACACCGCATCCAAGATGCCCAATACCGTATTGGGCATCTTTTGGTGTGCATTTTCATGGACACGGAAGCGAAATGGATACAGCGTGGGCACGCGAGAGACATTCGCGTGCTGTTCAACTCATCAACTCAAAGCGGCAATAAGCTCAGTTTCTCTCCTGCGCAAAGGCGACGGCGTTCGCAGCTCATAAACAACCCCAGCCGAACCGCCTGATTAGGACGCCCTGGAGTCAACCAACACCGTCTAATAAGCCCAGTGCCGGTATACGCGCTCTTGATCACACCTTGCACTCACTGTCTCGCGCAGCTCGCCAGCCATCCTCGCACCACGTGGCTCTCCCAGCGATGAGCGTGACCAATGGTGTGATCAAGACGCAATTTATGGCTCTCATGCAAGTCGCGCAGAGCTGCCGCGCGGTGGCACAATACCACCACAACACTTGACGCAGCGCTGCACTTCAGGAGATGCTAATGAGCTGCAGCGTGCATGGTAACGCTTCTTGCCGACGAGCAGTTCAACTCGGAGCTATGTCGCGTGGCTACACACCCCTCTTACGAAGCCAAACGTCGTCCGGTGTTATAACACCAGCGTCGCAAGAACTTGAAGCAGACTGTGTACTTGCGATACAAACTTGAAGGTTAAACATGACGAAGATCGCCACGTCGGCCGGGTCCGCGGGCTCTATGCACCACACATCAATAGGGGCCGTGACTTCGAGACGTTTCTCTACGGCTGCCTTCCTTCAGGACGTGCCATTTCTACGCGCCCGCGCATAAACCCTTCACGAGTCAAAGACTTTCGAACCCAATTGTCGCTCGCAGAACCGAGCGTCTTCCCCTGTAGTATAGCCGCCGCCTTTGTTTCGACGCCCGCGCGAGACACGCATTGCCATCATCGATGCGCTGAAGCTCGGGTTTGCGCAGCACGAAGCCGACCACAGGGCGGATGCAGGCCGGGGGGCGCCGGCTGTAACGCGTTATAACACAGCAACTTGCTGAAACTCCAAAGTTCGTGTTGTGCGACATGTGTTATAACGCGAGGCGACCAGTCAGTCAGTATAGATTTGGTCCGTTGACAAGAAAACGCACGTCTGCTATAAAACGTGGCCCACGACATGGACCAATGAAACCGCGTTCAGGGGTGTGCTAAAAATAGCCGCCAATCATCGACCCGATCAAGCCAGATGCTACCCACCAATCGTAATGCGCCATACCGTGCGATGTGCCATGCGATTGGCGCCTGGGTTTCTCGGCGCCTTTGATTGGCCAAAGCGTTGCCAAGAGAGACGCGCGGGGTCGCGTGTCTATACTGCGCATACAAACGCCAAGAGGCTGCTTCGGTGCAAAATCACGGCTCGCGCCTGCTGCATTTTCTTTGTGCGTTCTATCTTTTGGCTCTCGGGCAGTATTCTCGACTTTGGCGAGTGGTTCATAGCAGCAGACCAACAGGACAACGATGATGACATCACAGGCCGCACCGGCGTGGACGCCTGTCTCCCACGCACCGGCGGCTGTCTCGACGATCGCCATTCCGATCGCGCTGCGGCGCGAAATGCGCGCGCGAATCGTCCAACTCCTTCAGCAACGCAGCCGTGCGTCGGCTGCCTCGACCGGGCACCTCCAAAAGGTCGCCGCCCGCATTGACAACCGGTTGGTGCAGCTCGCGGGTTCCTGCGCCGAGTACCAGGACCTTTGCACGCTGCCCAAGCGCGTCCATGCGAGCGCGCTTGAGATTTGCGACGCGCTGGCGAAGAAGCGCCCGGCCGAGGTCGTCGACGAGTCGCGCAAGCGCCCACACCACATGACGTACGCCAACGACGGCGAGGCAAGCCCGCGCGAAGGCTATTCGTCGGACGAACAGTCGTCGCCCGTGCCGATCCAAGGCGGCGTGCTCGTTCAGAAGAGCCTCTCGCGCTCGTACTCGCGTCGAACAAAGGCCAAGCTGAGCCCGACGCCCGTGCCGCGCTTCAACGGCGTCATCCCCATGTCGCTTCTGTGCACTCCGATTTGCACGGAGCAGGAGCGCTTGACGCTGACGCTGTCGATGGACACGCTCGGCGAGATGCTCTCGGGCCAGCGTCCGTTCCTTCCGGGCTTTACGAGTGTCGAAGTGCTTACGATCCAGCCGGCGTCGGTCAACAACTTGTCGGCATCGACGGCGATCTGCCACGCATTCGCTTCGTTCCTCAGTGGCGGCGGATGCCGCAGTGTCAAGTCGCTGACCATGTCGGGCATCTTCCCGACGCTGGCGCCGACGCTGCAGCACCCATTCAACTCGCTCTTTGACGCGTTTGCGAGCGGCGCGTGCCCGAACTTGACGCAGCTCCACTGCAAGGGCAACGCACTGGGCGATGCCGGCGCGACGGCCATGAGCCTTTGGCTGGCCAACGCCTCGAGCAAGCTCGACACGCTCTCGCTGGTGGGCAACCAGATTGGTGATGCGGGCGTCTTGGCGCTCGCGTGGGCCTTCTCGCGCCGCGGCGGCACGATCACCACGATCGATCTCGGCCAGAACGTCATCCAGGACAAGGGCGCGGGTGCGCTCGCCGCAGTCTTCAAGTCGGGTGGCTTCTCGTCGCTGCAAGTGCTGCACTTGCGCAACAACTCGATCGGCGCCGCGGGCGCCAAGTGTCTTCTCAAGGCGATCCGGTCGTCGCCCGAGCGATTGCCGCTGCGGGAAATGAACATTGACGCGTCCGTGCTCCAGCAACTCCAGCGTGCGGCGTGAGCACGTATTATTTTATTTTAATTATTTTGAAGCAAATGGCAATATTAGAATGTAGTTTTTATCTGAATCTTTGTATGTCTTGTCTTTGCGCCGTGTTGAAAAAGACGCCAACTTGACCGCTGCGTGGCTTTGTCTCGAGTAGCTTGGTGCGTGGCCGTGCGACGACCTCGCTGGCCCCCTGCAGAGACCTGCCGTCTGGCCATCATATCAAACACATCATACAGGAAGCTCCACGAACACCCGCAGAAGAAGCAAAGGAATGAGCCAACATCTCGTCGGCGTATCTGTATTAATCCTTCAAGCGTGCGATGGTACGCAGCACATGGTAGAATGAACTGTAGTAGTTACAGCATCGGCTACAGCTCGAAACTCTTGCGGGCCTCTGCATCACAGAGCTCGTAGATGGTCGAGCGCAGCTGGTGCAGCCGGTCAGGAGCTGTGCTAATGGCATGCGTGTGCCACGTGCCAGCGTCGTGGCGGCGGAGCGTCCGTACGGGCACGATCATGCGCACGACACCTACGCCATGTAACCATGCGCTTGAATCATAATGGAGCGCTAGGATCTTTACTCGTGACAAAGGCGGCTTCCCACGTCGCGCTCTCTTCCAGAACAGGGGGCTCGTGCACGACCGGAATGCAAAGGTGTTCGCACGCTCGAAGCACAAGCTCCCGCGTGCTGCCAAGCAAGACGTCATCGCCCGCAGTGCAGAGGCGTCCATTTTGCACTACTCCATCGCAGCGCACGTTAGTGCAAGACGATGAGGGGTGGGCTCACATACAAACAAAGAAGTTGGTGATGAGGCCTTCGAGGAGCCGGTGGGAATCACTCGTAGCATCCCGTTGACTCAAGAGCACTTCGCCAAAGCTACCAAGGCCTAGCTCCGCTGCCTTCTCTGCGGCCGCGGCCTCGAGG
>NW_012156872.1:0-2731 GCF_000151545.1 Saprolegnia parasitica CBS 223.65
GTCCATTTTAGATCTGCGGCCGAAATGCAAAAATGCAAAAATGGACTCGCGTTTCTTCAAGTGCGGACGTCCCACTGTGGCCGGTGGTAGCCACGACCGTTCGAAACGTGTTTTAAACAGAAGCCCCGTCTTGATGGGGAGCACAACGACGCATGGAGGTCGGACAACTTGACGGATGGATGGTCGTAGCGTGGCACGCTGCAATGTGGGTTGTTGCGGCCACGTGCGACGCCTCGACAGCTCTCGACGGTGATTCATGAGAGAGGCGGCGTTCGAATCGTGACGGGAGGAGGATGTTCGGACTTCAACCTCAACCTACGGTACGTGAGATATGGCTGAGCTCAGTGTTCCGTGTCGACAAGGGACGCCATGTAAGATCCGATTTCTTGCTACTCACGATCGTCCACCATCCTTGGACCGATGGGAGTGTTCGACGCCATCATTGGCGCCTCGAACTCTCCGCCCAGCGGCTACGCATTCTGCGCGGAAGCCAGCACGAGAAGCTAATAACTTCGACTTCGCCCTGCTGCGATCGACGCGGTCGATTTCCGTGACGATGGATGATGATGACACGCAGCGCCGATGGTCCACGTGTTTTTAGTGGTTTAAAACACTTCCAGGTCTAGGGTTCTATTGGTGTGTTTCGAACGTCAGAGCCCGCAACGTTGTTTGCTACGGTACTACGCTCTGTCGTGTTGATGCAGCAGCCACCGTCGACGTCGACAAGCCGAGAGAGGCCTCTGCTTGCTGCATCAACACTGCGAGCAACTTCGTCCGTGACGCCGGCGGTTGCGAATGAAACGCATGAGATCCATAATTTCAGCCAATCAGCACGCGCGCGGATCGAATTCTTGTGGGCATGATGTGGGTGCGCCGGATAAAGATATGGCCACGTAACCGGAACGCACGCCACTCAATTTCGATTGTGGTCCAAAGATGAACATCATCGTCGTTGGGGGCGGGGTCGTCGGCCTCGCGACGGCCTTGGCGCTGCTCGAGGCCGGGCACAAGCGCGTGACGATCGTCGCCGAGAGCTTCGACGACACGACGTCGCATGTCGCCGGTGCAATCTGGCGCCCGTTTGCTCTCTCGGAGAACTCGTCGACAGCGGCAATCGAGTACGTACAGCCGATGGCGGGAGCTGCGTCATGTTCTCTCTAGTCGCTGGGGCCATGCCACGATGCAGTGGCTTGCCAAGCTATTGCGCGAACATGGGACTGACGTCGTGGGCATCCATCGCGTGACGGGCCGCGAGTACCATGATACGCCCACGGTGTGTCGTCGCCGCGTCAGACGTCGCCGTCACCGCTAACCACTCGCGTAGGCGAGCCACCCGTACTGGGCGCACTCTGTCGAGGACTTTCGATTTCTCTCGCCGGCCGAAGCCAGCGCGAACGGCGCGCCATACGGATTTGCATACTCGACGCTTCTCGTGCATCCCGGGTGCGCATACTTCGTTGGTCTATGCGCATGCTTATATTCTTATCCAATGATGTAGAAAGCTGCTACCGTGGATGCGCAACCAGATCGCGCTTCTCGGCGGGCGCTTCGAGACGCGCCGTGTTGCAAGCTTGGACGAGCTCCAGTGCGACGTTGTCGTCAACTGCACAGGTACGACAGACCTCTCAATGCCAGAACGATATATATAGCGTGTTGAAGGTATGGGGGCCAAGCAGCTTGTGCCGGACGCCAGCGCCTTTCCCGTCCGCGGCCAAACCATCAAGGTAAACGCCAAACGATATGCCTTGATCGTTGGTTAAACGTTTACATCTAGATCTTCAACCCCGCGATCAAGGAGTTCCAGATGCACGAAGTCAACCACGTGTACACGTACATCTTGCCGCGCCCGGGGGGCGAAGTCGTCTTGGGTGGTACGGTGCAAGCGCACAACTACTCGACGAGCTGCGACGAAAGCGACATCGCTTCCATTCGTGCGCGCTGCGAGCGCATTTGCCCGCTCGTGGCCGGCTCCAAAGTGCTCGGGACCAAGGCGGGTTTGCGTCCGCAGACCGCCAGCGGTGTCGTTCTCCTCGCTGCGCCCCGTCGCAATCGCCACGGAGCGCTCGTGATCCACAACTACGGGCACGGTGGCAGCGGCCATACATTGCACCGGGGCTGCGCGCTCGACGTCTTGCAGTGGGTCCCTCCCGCCAACGCCAAGCTCTAAGTTCTGCTGGAACTGCTGGAACCACTGTCGAGATCGCGAATTCGATGCAATGTAAACCAAACATTACTCTGCTTTTGTCGGGCGACACTCTGTTGTAAGCACTGGCTCCTCCATTTTTGCGGGCGCAGGCCCGAAAAGTTCCTCTATCCAATCTTTAGATCCCATATTGTTTTTTGTCGAAATCATATTATACTTGGTTTTTGTATGTGAATTTATATTATTGCATAAGCGCCTGGTAAAAAGATTTTTGCGGGCTTCAGCCCGCAAAAATGGCGTCCAATCACAAGCTACAAAAATCGTAGAAAAGCCTCCTTTTTTGACGAATCAGTGCTAAGAAGAAATGGAAGCTGCGATCCGTAAGGCATGGCAGCGAGCTTGGCAGCGAGCCGAGACAGCGTGTGCGAGATCGACCTCTCGGAGATCGACCTCTCGGAGTTTACGATCAAAGACGCTCGGCACATGCGCATCACAACGTCATCTCGGAAGACGTACGAGAGCAACCTCAACCAGATAAAGAAGTGAGTGCGCGAGGAGTACGAGGAGCTCGGTCTCCTGGAGCCGTGC
>NW_012156872.1:3191-7352 GCF_000151545.1 Saprolegnia parasitica CBS 223.65
TTTTTCAAGAGCAAGATACGCCAGGAAGGTAAAACGGATGGTATTCGATTGCCGCGGCAATGTATTGATATGTCATGCGTACAGGGAATCAAAGCCAATGCCCGAAGCTCTGCTACGCTAATTCGTTTAAGCCAGCGCTTTGTTTTGTCCTTGCGCTCGCGCATGTTATGTTCTTTGCATGGGCCCCACTGTTTTCAGCTTGCCACGTCATAGGATGTTTTTAGCCAATCAGATGCCGAGAAGTTTTATCGGGTCAGCCACCCGAAAAAATCCGATCACAATTCAATTTCTGCCCAGCGGGGTTTGCTTCAAATTTCTGAAAAGTCTACATCCACGATTCGGTAGGATAATGGAACAGCCCAAGCCCTGGAAGTGCGGAGGTGTTAAGTCTAATACTGAGCGGGCGGCAGAACGCCAACCGTCATGTAGGTGTTGACTTTACATACATTACACGGCGCGGAACTCTTCCACCAAGGTGTCTTGCGTGGCGATCAACTCCTTGGAGTGGGCGAGGAGGTGGGCGACACGCGGGGCGTCAACAGACGGGTCGTGTTGCAGCGCCTCGTATGCCTGGGCGAAATGCGTCTTGGCAATCTCGGGCTTGTGCTGCGCGAGGAGGTTTTCGCCGAGCTCTTCGTGCGTGTATCCATCTTGAGGCGAGAGGGACATCAAGAGCCCAATGGCGTCGTCGTAGCGCTCCAGCGCCCGATACACGCGTGCAATAGCCCACTTGGCAATAAGAATTTGCTCGGGTGCCCCGATGCGCTCGCGCGCGACAAGCGCCGTCTCAAAGGTCGCGAGGGCCTTTGCGTACTCACGCGCATCAAAATAGGCCCACCCGAGGTTGTTGGCGAGGGGTGCGTCCCAGTTCTGCGCATTGGCGTCATCCGAGCGCTGGGCCAAGGCGATGCCACGCTCTGTCCACGCAATCCCCTCGCTCGGTGACACGACGAGCGCCATCATGTGAATCGCATCGATCGCGAGCTCGTCCATGTGGGAAGCCACTGCGACGTCAACTGCTTGCTTGAAGAGCGGACAGGCTGCGTCCGGCTGCTTGGCAGAGCGCAGAGCACGGCCACGCTCCAAGAAGTAGCGCGTCTGAAGCTCGGCCACGTCGTTCGTTGCGCCAATGATCTTCCCGAGCTCGGTTTCGATCGCATCGAGGAGAGCGTGGGCAGCTTCAAAGTGGCCGCGGAGACCGTGCACACGGGCAAGTTGGGTCTCGAACAGCATGGTTTCGATGGGCGACGCGGACACTTCTATGAGCTGCTTGAAGACGGCTTCAGTTGCGTCGAGGTTGCCAAAGTCCCAGTGGGCTCGCATGTTGTGCGTGGTGACCATGGTCGGGCAAATTTCAAACTGACGAAAACGGTGGCTGGCGGTATCAGTTGGCGCCAAAGGCCATGCGGCGCACTTCGCGCCCGGCACATTACGAGGCAATGTATTGACCGGTAGAGCTGCGCGGTATCACAAGGCATTGCGGCCGCGATCGAACAGGGCCGAACTGCTCGACTGCACCAAGCGAGCTTTCGTATCGGAAAGGGCAACAACAAGAACCTTTATAAATGATATTGCATTGTCTAATACCTCTCATTTTCGATGCGCACATTGGCACACGTCCGCGTCCCGATCGGGCAAGCGCGCACGCTGCTGGGTCTGCTCTCGACGGTCGAGGAGTCAACGAAGAGCATCGTCGTCTACTTCCACGGCTTCCCGGACCTATCGGTACACCCGAACGAGGACGCTCCACCCGCGTACGCCAGCCGCTTCCCGCGCAAGCTCGAGGAAGCGCTCGCGATGGATCTTCTTTGCGTCAACTTCTCAGGGCTTCCGGGCTCCGACGGCGATGCAAGCTATCGTAGCAAGACACTCAGTCGCGAGCTTGAAGACGCGCGCGGGATTGTGGCCTACTGTGCGACCGAGCTTCAAAAGGCCCACGTGCATGTCGTTGGGCTCTCGACCGGTGCCATTCTCGCGGCTTGTCTCCGCGACTCGGATCATCCGCAGCTACGGTCCATCTCGGTGGTGGCAGGTATCGTCGACGCCTGTGCAGGCTCGAAGCTTGACTTTTCGCATGACCAATTGACGGCCATGCGCGTCGACGGGCAATGCGAGACGGCGTTCTACTGGCCGGCGCAATGGCCGTTGGCGAACGACTGCCGCGCGGATACTACGTCGTTTGATGCGACTGGCAAAGTCTGGCGACCCCTCGCGCGAAGCTACGTTGATGACATGGAGCAGCTGGACATTGCTGGGCACGTCATACGCGGTGCGGTACCGCTTCTCGTCGTCCACGGCACCAGCGACAAGAACGTTCCGCTGGAGCACGGCGCCGCTCTCTTTGCAACAGCCCGTGAGCCCAAGCAGTGGCTGGAGATCAAGGGCGCCAACCACCTTTTGTCCAATGCGAGGCACATCAAAAAGGCTTTTCAGGCGATCAGCGCCCACATTGCCCATGCGGAAGTCGTGTAATCCTGACGCGATAGGAAGTCGTGCCGTGAACCATTTCTCCAGAAGGCTCAAACGACGAAAATTGGGAAGGAAAGGGGATCAAAACGTTGTGTGTAAAAAGGTTTTTTGCCAGAGGCGCCAATCGCGTGTATCGTACAGCTGTTCTCGCATGACCAAGTGCAATGTAAGGGCTCAGTCAGGACGCACAAAACTGATCTCTCGTGCCCACCCAGATTACGCCATGGCCGGCGCGACGCTCAACAGCATCGCGTTCCAGCTTTAGCGCATGAAAGAGTCAGCGACAGGTAGTCGTACCTCACAAGATCGCCGCGGCCATGGGCCTTTGTCGGTCAGACAGTATTGCCGGGTGGGACACCGACAGCCCTAGCTTGCGTTGTCGTCGGAACCCGGCAGGCCCGAGAAGTTGACGCAAAGACGATCCATTGCAAGCGCTTCTTAGAGCTTGCGCGGGAATTGGCTGGCCTACTGTTAGATGTGGTGTCGACGGTGGGCAGCATGTCTTGTTGAAATGAGTGGACATTCAAATGCGCTAGCTACACGCCGTGGGCTGCCTTCTATGACCCAAGGACTTTTCGATGCCGATACATAAGACTTCGGTCACGTGTAGGACATATTACTTTATAATCACTCTGGGCCAACGACTAGGGTTCGGGGAGGAGCGGCGGGGACGCCGAGGCGAACTTGTGTTGCGTCTTGTTGTTGATTGCGACGAGGATGAGCATGAGGGGGACTTCGATAAGGACGCCGACCACAGTCGCCAGCGCAGCGGGGGACCCCGACCCGTAGAGCGACACGGCGACGGCGACAGCCATTTCAAAAAAGTTCGAGCACGCGATCAAGGTCGCGGGGCCCGCAATGTCGTACGAAAGGCCGAGGTAGAGCGCACCGGTGTATGTGATGCCCCAGATAAGGATTGTCTGGAGGATCAACGGCATCGCAATAATGAGGATGTCGACGACGTTGTCCGTGATGGTGGCGGCTTGCGAAATGAAGATGAGCACGATCATGAGCACCAAGAACACCATCGAAAGCGAGTCCAACACAGGGAGGAGCTTCGAGTTGAGCCAGTCGAGGCCAGCATCCGAGTGCCCGAACGCTTTGCGGATGCCGTAGCCGACGACGAGCGGAATGACGACGAAGAGACCGACAGACACGAAGAGCGTCGACCACGGCATCTCGAGGGACGTGCCATCCGCGAGCAGCTTGGTCGTTGGAACGTACAACACCATGAGGAGGAGGTCGTTGACTGCGACTTGCGTCAGCGTGTACGCTGCATTGCCCTTCATCAAAATCGACCACACAAACACCATGGCGGTACACGGTGCACCGCCGAGGAGGATCGAGCCCACGACGTAGCCGTCCGCCTTGTCGCCGAGGTAGCCGCCAAAGAACGTCCGGAAGAAGAGGATCGCGATGCCATACATCGTGAACGGCTGGATGGCGTAGTTGACAATGCACGTGAGGAGGATCGCCTTGGGCTGCTTGAGACAGTCGACGATGCTGGCAAACTCAATCTTGATCATCATTGGGAGGATGATGCCCCAGAGGAGGACGGCGATCGGGACCGAGACATCGCTGATCGTGGCCTTGTCGAGACCTTCGGGGATCGACGGCACGTAGTAGCCGATGAGGACACCGATGACCATGGCGAGGAAGACCCAGAGCGTGAGGTACCGCTCAAAGAGGCTC
>NW_012156873.1:0-2746 GCF_000151545.1 Saprolegnia parasitica CBS 223.65
ACCCCGAGATCGAAGAAGCCATGGAACAGACCGCCGAAGGCACGCTCGAAGTCTTCGAGTCGACCGCCGAGCGCGACGAGGTGATGCACTCGGATCGCATTTACCACTGCATGGAGTACCGCCTCCCGCTGCAGCCGCTCGACGCAAAGGACGCGGCCAGCGTCGAGCCAGCGCTTGCCGCCTCCGTGCTTGCGCCCGGCGCCATCTACTCGGCCACGGGCACCAACGGTGCGTCCGTTGCCCGTCCTTTCGACTCAATTGCGATCGTGTAGGCGACGTGCACAAGACGTGTCTAGCCATGTGGCAGCTCTGCCGGCAGCACGGCGTCATGTTTCGCTTCAACACGGACATCACCGACATTCTCATCGTCGACAACCGCGTGGTCGCTGTTCAAGCCCACGACGGCGACCTCATTGAAGGCGACTCGTTCGTGCTGGCACTCGGGAACCACACGCCGGCGGTCGCCAAGCTCGCCGGCGTCAAGCTGCCCATGTACCCCGTCAAGGTAGTTCGTAGTATCTCGTCGGTCGACCTGATGGCGTCGCGGGGTAGGGTTATGTGCTCAGTGTCCCGCGCAACGAAGCGTTCCCGCCGCTCACGTGCAATGTGTACGCAGGTGGGAACGCACTCGTGTCGCCCATGGCCGACGGCTCGCTGCGGATATCGGGCGGCGCGGACTTTGCCGGTTTCAACTACAAGAGCGATCCGAAGCGGGTCAAGTGGCTCTTGAAGCAGGCCAAGCGCCTCTTCCCCGAGACGTACTTCGACGAGTCGAAGCTCGAGTCGCACGCGTGTCTTCGACCAGTGAGCGCCGACGACGTCCCGTTCATTGGCCAGACGCTGGTCGACAACCTCTTTGTCAACACGGGCCACGGCTCGAAGGGCTGGACGCTCTCGTTCGGCTCCGGCGCGCTCCTCGCCGACCAAATCAGCGGGCGGACACCCGAGATCAACATTGAAAAGTACTCGCCGCTGCGCTTCGGCCTCTTTAGTTAGACACCACCAATGCCCAACAAATCGGGTCGATGGAAGACCCGCACTCCCCCCTTTTCCACTCTTTTTAGGCCACGATTGCGTCCTTAGTTTAAGCTCTAATATGTATTTCCTCGCGCAGTATCCGCGACACGTGCCGTGTCCAACGCGTCCGACAGCCTCGGTAGAATCAAAGCAGAGCTACTACTACATGTACGCATCGTCGCCGCCCTTTTCGGTCCAGTCGACGCGTGATACCGGTACTTCCAACTCTTGCAGTACGACCGCCGTCCATGCTTCCATCCCACGCTCCGACACTCCCTAAAATCTTGGGTGCCCGACAGAAGAGAGTACAGGCGTCAGGAAGATGCAGTGATGCGAGGAAGCAACGTACGGCCAGGAGAACCCGCTGATGGGATGCTACAAATACCGGTCCGCATGCACCCGTGACAAGGTCCGACCCGCGCTTCGGTTGTCCGACACGGCGCTCTTCCTTGAGGTTGACATGTCCCGCCCCGAGACACGTGCGGGCGGGCGTTCCTATGTGGTCGCGGGAAAATTTCCAACCGCCATGTAATAATCCTCGAGTCGATAGCTATCTTAGCAGTCCACTCTCTCCAAGTGTCGCCGACGGCAACTTCAAGCGAGCGGCGTAACATGCATTACGTGCGAGGTCGGGCGAAATTGGTGGTCGCCACGAAGAGGCCAGTGCCAGTTCGCAATATGCGTGCTTGATGGGCGTCCCACTTGTGCGTGTGGACATGTCGTGTTACCAACGACGTGGGTCTGGACACGCTCTCAAGATCTCTGTACTTGATTGTTGTTGTTGTTGTGGCGACGGTCGTTTGATGGCATACTAATCTACTACGACAAAAAGACGATGTGGTGTGTCAACTAAATAAGAGAATAAATTTTCATAGTGCGTCTATCTAAAACTAGGGCTGGGTTTGCTGCGTGGCAAAGAGGCCAAAGCGCAGCGGCGAGTACTTTTCAATGTTGATCTCGGGCGCGCGGCCGCTGATCTGGTCGGCGAGGAGCGCGCCGGCGCCGAATGCGAGCGTCCAGCCTTTCGAGCCATGGCCGGCGTTGATAAATAGGTTTTCGACCAGCGTCTGGCCGATCAACGGCACTTCGTCGGCGCTGACGGGGCGCAGACACACCTGCGTCGTCATCTTGGCCTCGTCGAGGTACCCGTCCGGGAAGCACTTTTTGGCGTGCGCGAGCAAGGACGCAATGCGCTTCGCGTCTTTCTTGTAGTTGAAGCCCGTGATGTCGGCGCCGCCCGAGATGCGAATCATGTCGTCGCGCTCTGGCGAGATGAGCGCTTGGCCGCCCGCATAGACGTTGCACTTCAGCGGCGTCGCACTGGGCGTCGTCGGCACGCGCAACACGTAGCCCTTGATCGGGTACATGGGCAGCTTGACGCCGGCGAGCTTGGCGACCGCCGACGTGTGGTTCCCGAGCGCCAGCACGAACGAGTCGCCTTCGATGAGGTCGCCGTTGCGGACTTGGACGGCGACGACGCGGTCGTCGACGACGAGGACGTCCTCGATCTCCGTGTTGCAGCGGAACATGACGCCGTGCCGCTTGCAGAGCTGCGCGAGCGCGAGGCACGTCTTGTGGACGTCGCCGTTGGTGCCAATCGGCGAGAACATGGCGCCGAGCCGGATCGCATCCGGGCGCAGCGCCGGCTCAATCTCGAGGCCCTCGGTCTTGTCGACGGGCGTCAGCGGGTACCGGTACTCCATGCTGTGCTTGATGCGGTCCGAGTCCA
>NW_012156873.1:2846-6986 GCF_000151545.1 Saprolegnia parasitica CBS 223.65
GCGCGCGAGGTAGTAGCACGTGGCGAGGCCGACGATGCCGCCGCCGCACACGACGACGCGGTGCGGCTGGGGCAGGACGCGCGGCGCGTCAAAGCCTCTTGCGACCGCAGACCCGCGGTGGGTGCGACCTTTCATCGGCGGCCGAATTCGAGGAATGGCGTCCATCGTACTATGTAGTATGCAGTAGGAGTCGTACACGAGAAGCCAGGCAGCACGCGAATTGAGGCCGTCGTCGTACAGTGTACTGGCCTCTCTGGCGGCCACCACAGGTTCAAAGGTGCACTCGATGTGACCAACGTCCTCACTTACTTTGCACTTTCTATCGAACATCACTACACTGTACTTCGACGCTTGTCGCAGGTGCGCCTTCGAACTTCGCTCGAAGGAAACCGGGCGCGAAGTCGAGATCGAAGTTCGAAGGCACCTATGTCCACTGGCACCACGCTGGCGGTCGGAGGAAGGAAGCGGGCAGTGATGGATGATGGTTTGACTCCAGGCTTCTGTATGAAAACGACTCTGGAGAACAGTGGTCTTTCGGGCAAGGAGCTCGTAGTGGACACGCTGCGTGGGCCGATGATGTCGGAACCTTCGCGATCGTCAGAGTTGGATGTTCTTGGTGCCACGACTTCAAGGCCAAAAGAAGAGGATCGATGGATGTCTGTGAGGACAGACCCATTGTAGATGGCACAGCGGCAAGAGGATGAGCCATAGCGCCGCACTGATTGATGTATGTGGGCGCCCGATCCTCTCTTCGCTCGCCACTTGCGACGGTGGAACTCCCTAGCGTCATCCTCGCTGCGACGCTGCTTTCAGAACCATCACTGACGATCATTGTACGTTGAAGTGACCATTCTCCGAGCCAACCATGGCTTGGCGCCTCAGGACCATCAGCATTTGGAAGGAGGTGCGAATCGTTAGCGTTCAGAGGATACCCACCAAATGATACGATGCAGAGTTCGTGGGCAAGCGTGCACGGCCTCGCCGCGCGAGATCGTCGGCAGGCACACAACCAGCACAGCCTTCCTTGGCGTCGTTCTTGGATGTGTCGTGATGGACATCAAATTTCATCGGAAGCAGATGCCAGCAAATATATTCTGCCGTCACAACCCTTCTCTCAATTTGCAGTTTGGCGGGCGGAAACCAGCCCAACGATGCGCTGAAAAGCGAGCAACAAACTTTGCAAAGCGGACAATTGCTTCGAAATACTGGATACGTGTTGGATAGTCATAATGGATATTCCTTGCTCGGGCTCACAGTCAAGTCGCATCCGATACCACGCAAAGACACGTCGTGCGCCATGCCTTTGCTCCAGCACACGTTGCCGTGGACTAGAAGAAGCTACAAGCTCCAGAGAACCGCCCCGTCACTGCTGCTCGACCTCATGATAAAAGTTTCAACCGACGCGCCGCTTATGAACGAGAGCTTCTCGTTGACGCGTTTTTGTACAATTTGGCTTGCTTGGATGGCCCGACGGGTCTCAGCGCCCGTGTCCTTACGCTTCCCACAACGCGCCTGCAGATGATGCAGTCGTGGGTCATCGACTCGACAGTGATTGTTACGTGGCGAGCTGTCGCGGCGTCGTCACACAGCACGGTGGATCCCATGTTCGCGCTTTGATTGGCTTGACGCTAGGCAACATGCGTTCTGATTGGACCAACGAAATATCGATTTGCATTTTCCTGGTAGGAACGTTTACGTGGTGTACCAGCATCCCAGGGGATTAATTCGTAAATTCTGGCCAACCCATTGGCTATATATCAAGCCATTTTGACCAATGAAACGCAGTTTTATTAGTCTGAGCCAATCATATCGCGCCAAATGCATCCTGTTAGGTGCGAATTAGGAATTCATGTTAAGTGCTGTCACATCGCCGGACGTTATACTTGAATAAAGTATAACAATTTCGATAAAGTACGACGGCGCACTTGACTGAAATTCACGCAACTTTCCGATTAGGTGCGAATGTGAAAGCGCGCTAAAACTGCAGCAAGCGACGACGGCGCGTTGGCCCGGGAAAAGTCTGCGCACCGCAGCGCAGCGAAGGCCGCGCGTTGACTTTTGTCTAGGCCAACGCGCCGTCGTCGCAAATACCGGTAAACAACGCTTCGCATTCAAAAGTTCCTACCAGCTCACCCCGCACGGGACCTGTTATTACTACCGAACGCATACACATATCAGTATATTACTTTAGCGAGCGTCGAAAAGACGCCAAAATGGTGGCAAGTCGCCGTTGCGATCTTCTACTGATTGATGTGAACCCTGCCGACCGCTTCTAGACTTAGTATTCTCCATTGCCTTTTGTCTCGTTTTCCTCGTTAGCGCTTATCTCCAGGGGATTGTCGAACGGCTAGGAAGGCCATGCTTTTGTTTCGGCCTGCGTCGCTTTGATTGGTGGAGACATGGGATCCAAGCCAATCAGAGAGCAGGAGGCGCTAGATGCCCTCTGCAGTTGCCAATCTTCCGATTTCATGCCCCGCGAGACTTTTTACGCGCTGGTGTCCCCCGCCACCTTTTGCACGCAACGCCATGTCTACGTCAAGCTCAAGACCACGCGCAATTGGGAACAGTGAACCATGAAGCCGCTGCGTACAGGCCGCAACGTCGAGTCGGCGCGCTGCAAGCCCACCAACCTCACCACGATATGGCTATCGCATTCCGAGGCGATGGAGTTACCGGCAACATCTCGTAGACAAGACCGAGGTCAACTCGCCTGTGGTGCATCTTTAATGACGGCATGACCGTGGGCGAAATGTCTGTGCGCGATATCCTTGACTTTGTCCACGCACAATACCGAGCTGTTGGTCGCGCGTGTGCGTTTCAGCTGCACGTGCCTCTCGCATTAAAGGGCCTTCGAACGCCATCCGACGACGACCTTGTAATCAGTACTGTACCACCTCTCTCTCGTATGTGTTGTGTCGCGCATCGACGAGCCAATGTGGTTGTCGAGCCCTGGACCAAGAAGCGCATTCGCGCAACCTAGGCTCCCGACCTCGTGCTTACTCGCGTCAGCGATACTACCTTGGAGACTGGTAACCTCAAATCTGTAGGCTTGGCCGGTGGACCGGGCCTCGAAACAGTACGCTCGGCTGTGGCCTTCTCCCGTAGGCAACTCCAAATCCTCAACTACATACAAGAACGACATGCTATGTGCTCCTAACCTCCAAATGCCAACTCCATGCACAGGTGGAGACGCGGTCTCCATACTCGCGCGTACATGGCCTCCACGCGTCGTAGCTTTGCCGCGGACGCTCGTGCTATTGTCCAACCACATTGGAATGGCATCCGACGTCGTCGAGCTCACCACGATGGTTGCCGACTGTTTTCGCCATTGCTTCGCGTCTATTCTATATATTGAGAGCGGTACCAGCCATCTTGGTCATTCGGCAGCATGGCGGCCTGTCGTGTACTTGGTGTTTGTATGGACGGCGGCCGCTGAGTCATTCGCCCCACCAAGTGGCCGATGACTCATCGGAGACCAGTCTTTTGCCCTTTGGAAACGCCTCTGATTGGCTGATATTCCGGCTCGTAGGGTAGGGTTCTCGCACGTCTTGAAGTAGCACGTGTCTTTTAATGCAATCTTTTATTGTTTTCGCGCTGCTACACTTGGTATTCAAATGCGGCATTGCCATTTCAATTAAATACAGTGTATATTAATGGGCGGTGCCACATGGCACTGTCGACCTTGGACGTCGCCAAAGCAGTTTGCATCTTGCGCCTTGCTACGCACGTCGCCATGTTCGTCGCCGCCCGCGCCCGAGTCCTCCGCCGCCCCGCCGCCCGCCGCTTCTCGTCGGCCTGGGAGAAGCCCTTCCCGTCCATCCTCGTACGCGGCGCATGCCAGGCGACAAGCAATAATTGACTCGCTTTTTCCGTGTAGATTGCCAAGGACAGCGTGTCGGCGCAAGGCTCGTTTGCCGAGGCCCAAGCCACGTACTTGCAGCCCAACATGGCGTCCGTGAAGGAGCTCGACGCGCTCCTCGCGAAGAAGAAGCTCGGGATCGTGGCGCACTTTTACATGGACCCGGAGCTCCAAGGCGTCCTCTCGTCGCTCCAATGGCCGCACACGCTCGTCGCCGACTCGCTTGCGATGGGCGAGGCCGCGGCCGTCATGGCCAAGAACGGCGCCAAGGCCGTCGCGTG
>NW_012156874.1:0-2956 GCF_000151545.1 Saprolegnia parasitica CBS 223.65
AGATGATCATGCCACGGCTGTCGGCTGCGTCATTCGCCTGTAGCTGGCTCTGAAAAGACGAAATAAGAACTTTTTCATCTAATGTATTCTCTTGGCCCATGGCGAGGTCGCGAGGTCGACTCCATTGCGTTTGAAAATGAACTCGCCAAGGTTTAGTTCATTGGTAGAGAACGTTGCGGAGAGCACGGAAAGCGAGGTTGCATCGACGTGCGATGCATACAGCGGTCGCGAGACGCGATCCAAGATGCCTCTAGACTAAGATCGTAGTGCCATCGGAGAGGCACAACGCACGTCAAACTAAGATCGCAGTACTATCGTAGAGGCACCACCAGGGGGATGTCAAAAGGTCGAAAAACGATTTGTATCGTTTGCCGGACGGTCGAATTGAGCCAATCAGCGAACAGCGTGGCGTTCCGAAATTTTCAAGCGCCGAAGCCAAATCAAGCAGCCAATCAAAAGCGTTAAATCGATAATCCAATCAGCGACGAGAAAAGCCAATATATAGCCAATCAGAGACGAGAAAGGCCAATACATAGCCAATCAGAGACGGCGCCTCGTGGAGCATGCAAGACTGTGTGTCGCCGGAATCCGATTAAGAAAAGGTGATCTTCTATATTTTTCAAGCTCAAGCTTCATATAATCGCACGAATAGGAGACCTGCTCAGAACCCCATTATCTGAAAATAAAAAAAGTTGTGCTTGCAATATTGGATTTGTTCCATACCAATTCCGAGATATTATTTTAAAATAAAAAGGTCCAGTGCGCGTGACGGCCTGTAACGATACGTCATTGGCTGCCGGCCGAAACGGGCGGCTATTGTCATCCCCCTGAGGCACCACGCCAGGACGCCGACGCCACTTATCGACAACATCACGTTTGAAATGAACTCGCCTAAAGTTGGCACAGTGATAGAAGACATTTTGGGAAGCAGAGCAGTCCACACTAGGTTACCGCTGCCGTCGTACAACGCGCGCAATGCTCGATTTACGATACAAATCGCTTTTAGAATCTTAATCTTAAGAAGCAAAGGGCCGCATTAGCATACCGTAGTCTTCGTATTTTGCATTTGTATCGACGATCTCCTTTCCACTGGATCAAGATTGCGATACCTAGCGACGTTCATGGAGTTACTACGTCCAGCGCCATCGCATCCTGTGAAGCGATTGGAACGAGAGGCTTGCAGCTCACAATGCTCGGGCTTCCGCAATCGCAGTGATCTCTTGTCACAACGCATGTGATGACATTGAAGCGTCCTCGTGTGCCAGAGGCCGCAAAATGTCGAATCCTATGACGTGGCACTCGGAGAATGTCTCATTTTGGCGCAAACGTTCAGTCGTGTAAAAACAAGTGTAAAGGCGACCACGACAAGGCGAAACGCAGTGCTTTTACAAGAATGTATAGCAACACAGAGCGCTGCTCATTGCGCAATTTGCGCTACAGGGCCTCGACCGCACGGCACCGCGTCGCACGGCAGGGCAGTCGCGAGCGGGTGTCCTGTCGACCGTGGACGGTGAAACTCGTGTGCCCGAGGTCCTTCTTTCGTCACGTGTCCCTGCAATACAAGAAGTTGGCTCAACAGGGAAGCAAAAATCGCTGCGTCCTCATGCAGCATGCGAATTTGCTTGGGTCTGTGCCGTCGAGGATCGATAATGGCGGTATCAGTACCGAGTTTAGCAGCGTCGCAGCCATCGAGCATTGGCACTACGTGTACTGCCTTGGCGTAGGTGCATACATGCGTGCAAGAGGCTTGTCGCATCCGTATTGGGTCGTGGTTGCTGGCGTCGATGCAGCGCTGGTCGCAGCCATCGCCTCCGAAGCGGTGAAAATGCCATTGCTTTTACGTTGGGCGTCTACGCGCTGTGAGGTATCTGTGAGGTATGTAGTCAAAGAGCCAAACGCTGGCAGCGACAACCTCGGGCGTTTGTGCGAGGAGTGTGGACAAAGGCCTCAACCCTTGTCGCGCTCGTGGCGTTTCCAAGCATCCGGATAAATAGCCGGATACCAAAAGCTAGGGCAATTCCAAAATGGCCGCCAAGACGACGAGCTACGCCGCCGCCGGCGCAGCAGTGGGCGTTGCGCGCGCGGCGTCGCGTTCGGAGTGCGCGCATCATCTCGTGGCGCAGAGACAAATGGCGCTTGTCTCGAGCGCCTCACACTCGACATCTTGCTGCTTGCACACGGCAGCCAGCACCGAGACGGTCGCGACGACATCACGAACCTCTCGCCCGCCGCGAATCTCTTGCTCGAGCTACCAACGATTGGAGCTTCTCGGGCGGTCAACAACCGTACCCATGGTCCACGGCGTGCTTCGCCGGACCTCGTTCTTCCAGATGTCGACGCGCCGCTGGTTCGCGTTTGGCACAAGGTACCACGCGTCTTTGACGCCACTTAAGTCTCACAGAATGACTAGGCTTCTGACTCGAACGAGGTTTCTCGTCTGCCGCTGTAGGTGCATTACCTCCTCCATGTCGTGCTTGTGCCGGGAAGAAGCATGCACGCGCTCGTTCCGGACCAGCTCTATACAGCTTTTATAGGGCTTTTGAGCAGTCGCCTCTGCCGCTGACTAACCGCACGACGAGGGACACCGACGCGGCTCTCTACAATGAGCCGTCGCTCGCAGGTATCTGCACCTGCGCACGATCTTGCCGGCGCGTCATTCGACCGAGACGACGACGCTCTTCAGAGCCTTCTCGTGCTCTCGCACCAAGCGCTTGTCGTGCACGGCGCGGCCAAGGACGCCTTTGCAAGCGAGTGGTGGCACCTCAAGGCCTGGTTCGTGTCGACCTCGCGCCGCCGGCTGCGATGTATGATGAGATGGTGCCGACGGTGCACGACCACGTCGACGGACTTTTGATGTCGTGCCGGGTCTCACAGACGCGTACCTCGAGGCCAAGCTCTCCACCTCGAGCGCGCAGCGTGCTCTTACGACGCTCCGAGTTTGCCGGCGACGACCAAA
>NW_012156874.1:3075-4587 GCF_000151545.1 Saprolegnia parasitica CBS 223.65
ACAAGTCACACCAAACGACGCTATTTCAGAGTACGTTGACGGATGCTTGGTCGTATACCTAGTGGCTCGTTTAATCCACGGCGACGTCTGGCCAACGATTCGTGTGGAATGAACGCTCTGATTTAGCCTCGTCTGAACCGACCCGAAAGTTTCAAGAGTGCTTCATTTCAATTGCACCACAAACGAGGCTAGAGTCTCCCGCTATTCATCTGCTCCTCAGCCTTTTGGTTTTATTGCTTAAATGCAATGGGTAGTTTATTGTACATACTTGTTTTTTGGGAACGAATTTGCTATTGGCGACGATAAGGCCTGAATTCAAAGTTCGATATCAGTTATCCATATAAATAACAGTATATCAGGCTGATAGATTTTAAATAGTGTGATATTGACCACTACTACTACGATCGACGCCGCACAGACGCATTAACGCGAGGCTGCACCGGTTCCTGTCGTTCTATAGCATCCTTGTATCATGGAGATGAAGGTTTGGACGCCGAACGCAGCGCATTCATGCGAATTCCAAAGTTGATTTTTCGAGGTGGCCAAAGAAACGCCCAGATGCACAACGTGTTTTCGCGCAGTTCGAAAACTCGACAGACTCCGAGGCGGGCAGCCACAGTTGGCTATGTATATGGAGTGGCCCAGCGACTTGAGTTCGGGACGTGGTAGGCGCTTGGGCTCTCACGGCAAAGTCGTACTACCGAGCGTCGTTTTTCGCCGACTTGTACATAGAAATTTGAGTAAAAATGTTGAGTTTTCGCAGAATCCGAGAGCGCTATCTCTCTTACATGGTATCGGAGAGTATGTTACATTGACGATGGTGGTTCTAGAGCCCGCTACGGCGCCGCTTGCATTTTAATATGCTATTTGAATACCTACACTATATCGGGAAGTATTGGCTTCAAATAGTATGTTCAATATATTGTCAAGAACTCTCGCTGCAGAGCTCGAACAGTGACGACATATAGCGTTTCGTGCTCTCCAAAGTGCATTCTATCACCATGCCAAGTATGAGCGCTTTCGTTTTCATTCATGAATTGTGCTCCAACTCTCGCTTCACCGAGCCTTTGGCGTTCGAATGTGGCTATATTTGGTATGTACTAGTATGGCAATACTAAAATTAAGGTTGGACGCGCACAACGCGAGCCATTACATGGCGCGTTGAGCCTTCATAATCCTAGGCAGACGTGTCCTTGGCCACAGAAATGATCCCGGCGTTGCGGCTCTGCGCATAAAGCGTGGTTTCGAATATGCAAATCAATTCATTGCAAAATCACCCAGTATTTTCACTCATATATCTACATGCAGTAGCTCTACGTTAGCGCCGAAGGAGCGTCTCGAGTCGGCGCTGCCCGACGGCCTTGCGCTCGGCGCGCTCGCGTCGAAAATGGTCGAGGCGACTGGAGGAAGACGACGATGACTTGACTGTCTTCGTCTTCTTGAGCTCCGTGTGCGTCGCATTACCGGCAAAGTCGAGCACGTCGGCTTCCCGCGTATCGTTGGCGGCGGCCA
>NW_012156874.1:5143-7544 GCF_000151545.1 Saprolegnia parasitica CBS 223.65
ACGCGCCAGCGCCACGTAGCGGCCGTGTATACATCTCCACACACTTTTTGAGCGATGTACAAGTCGTTTCCGACGCTGCACGTAGCGCAATCACGCGGAAATCCATTTTCCATTTTTCGAGGTGGCGGCAGAATTGCCCAAATACTCCACGTGACATCGCGGGGTTCCGAAGCTCCAATGATCGTACGACTGGCTGCCACAGTTGGCGATGGGTCTCGACCCAGGCTGCGACCAGTTTGTTGGTCGCCGTCGTTGCTTGGGCACTCACACCAAACTCGAACTGCCGAGCGTCGGTTTTCACGAGATACGACATGTAATTTTGGTTGAAAATGCATCGAAGTCGCGGAAACCGAGGACGCCGTCTCTTTTTGTTCGTGTTCGAAAGCGTGTTGCATGTGGCCGAGAGAGGCAAAGTGCGCGCGGTACCGCTGCGTGATGAGGCCTTGTATCCCGTACAGTATTTCGGTATAGCGAAAAAGCACACTATATCAAGTAGTGTTTGCCGCTGTCATTTGCTCTCGCTGCAGAGGTCGCACGGCGACGTCACATAGCATTTTGGACTCCCTAAAGTGTGGTCTAGCACTTATACAAGTATGGGCGATATCATTTTCAAACTTCATTCTGGTCGATCCGCCGGCGCGGCGGGCCTGGGAACACCAAAATATGGTTAATTATGGTTGTAAATGGCGAACGCCAATGATAACCACCGGCGACGCCAGAATGACGACGCCGAGGCTCGTCGGGCCCCACTGACGCTGCTGCATTGTGCTCGAGGAGACTCTATCAATAGTCTCTATGCACACGCCATCACGAGGTATCGCTCGGTCGCAATGCAGCGTTCCTTGTCGGTCTCTCTCATTTTCGTCCAGGCCAGAGCGTTTCAGCCAATGAGAGAACAATACGGTACATTTGTGGCCAATCAGAGCGGAAAGAATTTCATTTTGGAGCCAATCACCAGTGTTCTTGCCGCAGTTCTCGAACCGATCATCGGCGCCAGCCCAGCCACGTGGTACGTGGTAAGCCGTGCGCAGGCCTCGGGCCGAGGCGCTCACGCGACGTCGCTACAGGTATAGCACAGCCAATTTTTCGACGGCCTTTCTCGCACGTCGGTCACCGGATCGCCTCCGAGATGCGCTCCTCCAAGCTCCCAAGACCTGCAGCGACGCTGCGAACGAGGGCGCGAAATGTCTAGCATCATGACCTTCGCGACGTCATGCGCTTGCGCGTCCAGAACGGTTAGCGATACGGCCACATTCGATCCCACAGCGCGTTTACTTCAGTAGCAAGAGCGGTTACCGGTGTCCAAACCAAAAAATTGTCGCCCAATAAGATCTCGTCGAAACCAAGCGTACAAAAGCCTACACTCTTCCTCATCTGGGCGTCTGGTCTCTCGGCGATGACCAATGATGTTGCGCAGATTTCTTTCGAAGCGATATATGGACATTCCAAAGCAATGCGGCCAGTTTGGCTGGCACAAAGTCGCTATTTTTGGGTCGAAAACTTCGTGTGAAGAATCACGCATACAAAATCGTATACAGTTCCTCGTGCGACCGCATTGCCGGAAACATAATTCATGCGCCCTACACCGTTTCGGTGGCCTCGCTGCATTGGCGTAACGCTTTGGTAAGAGCGCTCAGCGCCTGACTGCGCATACCGCTCAACGCCTCGTATCAACAGTGGTGTCGTGTGTGCCAGTCGCCGTGGGAGGGCTCATTCGAAAGCCACGTATCCAAATACGCCTCCCCAGAGCGCTAGAGCTCGGTTGCAATAGTGTGATCCGATTACCCGTGTCCAAACCGAAAAATTGCCGCCGAAAATGCCATTTAATTCAAATCAATTCATTGTAAAATCACCCAGTGCCCAAGGATGCCGCAAATCAGCACGTTGAACCTCTCTCCATCACTAGCGACTTGTAGTGGGCAGTTGGAAATAATCCCAGCAGTTTCCAATATTTGTTCCAGTTTGACCATGCACCGCTACGGCAGGCGTCAGCCTTGTCGATCCGAAATCGAAACTTTTTGCAACCTTCTCCAATCGCTGTGGTATTTTCAGGGGTGCTTTCTCTAGCTCGAGAGAGGCTGTATGTCGACGCACGTGGCTATCAAAGGCCTGCAAGTATTTGTTTTGAAACTCGCCAACAATTGCTGTTTTATTCCAACATAATTCATCTAGATATTCAACGCGAGCCAATACATGGCGCTTTGAGCCTTCATAATGCTAGACAGACTTGTCCTTGGCCACTGAAATGATCACAGCGTCGTGGCTCCGTGCATAGAGCGCGGTACCGAAAATGCCATTTAATTCAAATCAATTCATTGTAAAATCACCCAGTGCCCAAGGATGCCGCAAATCAGCACGTTGAACCTCTCTCCATCACTAGCGACTTGTAGTGGGCAGTTGG
>NW_012156875.1:0-6862 GCF_000151545.1 Saprolegnia parasitica CBS 223.65
CGTCGGCTTCGTCATGCGTCGTCCCGCGTGCACTCGCTCGCCGAGGCTCGCGACCACGCGGCGTTTGCCGCCAACGACTTGAAGCACCGATGGACACTTGGCTGGAGCCTCTTTTCTTGTCGCAAGTGGTGGCGTCGCGACGCGCCGGCCGTCATCGAGCACTCTATGGGTGGCAGTGTTTACAAGCTCTTTGAGAAGAGCCGCAAGTACAAGCGGGAGCTCGGCATCAGTCAGCGGGGCGCCGACTGCTACGTCTTGTTTGAACCGCGTGAAAACGAGCGCACGAGCATCCGTCTCAGTCTCCTCGCGAGCGTTGATGTGAGTCACCTGCCAGCAATGATGGTCGCCAAGCACGCTGTCGGTCACATTGAAGTTGACAGCGATGGCCCCGTCGTCGTCGTTCAAGGGCAGAACGCGTCGCCGTGGGTCATGTAGTTTCAGATACCAGATACATCTTGCCATGGAATCAGACTACGAGTGATGCCAGACAGCTCTTTATCCGTTCATGTCCAACCCTGAATGGAATAGCCCTACCCCTATGGAAGCGGCTACACCTCAGAATCGCCCCGTGCCTTCTCGTACCCCTTGCGCTCGTACTGGCATACCCTCTATCCACAACAGTGCAACGGGACCTCAAAACAGTCATTGTTCGCAGCCAGAAATTGTGCGAAATAGATGAACTACCAAATATGGCGCGGATGCAAGTTAAGTTGATACATTGATGCTAAAACGCGATGTGAATCGCGTGGTCGGCCGGTGGAATGACCCTACGGAATCGAAAAATGAAAATTCATCAAACCAGAGTCATGCTGTACAGTACCCCAGACCGAGGCGCGACGGGTCAAATGTCGGCGGTGTATAACCCGGCACGAGACGCAACGCTGGAAGATGCTGCAGCACAAGGGCGACCCACATCTTGATCTAACAAAAGGCATCAACAAGAAGCCCATCCAAATCCAAAACGTACTTGGTTTTTTGCGAAATACCGGCCTGGGCACATGTTGGCGCCCATGCCAAAGGGCTTGAATGCTTCGAGCTGCGCTTTTGTCGCATGCACAAAGCGGTCGTATCTACACAAGGAGCATCATGAGTACTTCGCATAGCTTCCAAAACACGCACTGGAATCGGGTCGGGTCGGGAAAGAGGGTTGGGTCAAAGTGTCCCAGGCTCGGAAAGATCGCGACGCGGTCGCCTTTTTCAAAATGATATGTCGTCTACGCGTCAATGAGCCTCGCATTATAAAGTAGAGATAATACCTTGTCGAGGACCACGTCCGTGGGCTCGACCGCCACCCGCAGAAGCATCGACGACGCAGCGAGGCGCAAGCACTCGTCGACGGTACTGTCTAAAAGCACGCACTTTTGCAGCATTTCTTGGGTCCACGGAGCTGCCGACGTGTCTGAGAGTGGGCTCTTGTCGAGGTACGTCTCAATTTCATTCCGAATGGCCTTCAGCGCTGCGGGGCTCTCGAGCAAATGAAAGAGCGTCCAGAACGCAGTCGGGATCGAATTGGCGCTGGCGGCCCAAAGAATCTCAAGGTGGCAACTCGCACGGTCGGTCGCGCTGCCACACGCCAGGGTTGGAAGCGCCTATCGCACACGAGGTATTGAGTACGGATAGAGACAACTTGAATACGCTACCGACGCGCGCGCCTGCACTAATGGCGCGCCGTCCGTCAATGGTGCGGCTTTGAAGGCGTCGATGAGGCGCTGTCGGCTTGCCATGGCCTTGGAGAGAAACACTAGATGATCGATCTGATGAGCCTCTTTTTTCCGACACGCTGCAATAAGAAACCATACCTGACGGAACGCAGCCAGCGACGAGGAGTGGAAAGGCGGCGTCAAAAGCCAGAAAATCGTCGGCCATGCGCGGATGCGCCGCGAGGACGCGCTCGCCAAACATGACGGCGGACCCAGAAGCAAAGATCGCGTGCTCCACCAGCGTCAGAAGCGATACGCCATGCTGCTGCGGTGCGAGCGTGGCCAAGACGGCGCGCTGGCACGCGAACGTGCGCTGGATGAGGTCGAGAACGGCGCCGCGGTTGGCCAAGTACGGTGTCGGCAACGAGTTGAAGCGAGTGAGGTTCGCGTCGGTCTTGCGCAGGTCGTTGCGGTAGTGCGTAAACACCGGATCTTGTCCGAACGCAACCTCCTCGATCTCGGAAAAGATGGGCTTGTGGCTCAGCGACTTGGACTTGAGGATTGTGGCATAGTGCTTTGGCGACGTGAAGAATGTCATGCGCCTCCCGGCGAGGAGCACGGTGAAGACGCTGCCGTGCGTGGCTTGGCACCTGTTGAGGAACGCAATGGGGTCCTTGGAAAACGCGAGAGAGGACCCGAGAAACGGGATCCAGTACGAGACCAGCGGGATGTTGCTGCGAGGCTTTGTCCAGAGCAGCACGAGCCCGACGAGCGAGGCCAGCACGACGAGGGTGCTTGTGACGTCCGACATGAGATCCAAAATGGTGTCAGCGCGATCGCTTTGAGCTGATTACGAGGGTGCGATGCGGCGGCAATCACGAATCGTCTCGCTATCACATGGGCCGAATTGCGAAGCTGGCAGGCTCAAGTCAAGCACTACTATAACTTTGAAAGCTTACACCGTATGTCTATTGTCATATTGTATGATGTATTGCTATACTTGAACAGTGCTATTGTTGGCGTGTCGCCCGGTGATTGCAAGCTACGAGAAGCGTCGTCCGGTTTGTTGCCACCGTGTGCGCAACCTTCGATGTTTGCGATCTTCCGGTCAGAAGCAGCCGTTTCAGAATCGCACGTTTCGGGGCGATTTGATTTGTCGGTTGCCGGTACGCGGTGCTGTGATTGGCCAAGTGCTTGCGGATGGATCTCCCGAGGTCGGATCCTGACGCCACGTTGCGCTGCCGCTAGCTTCAAGTCACGACGCCGCGTCGTATGGCACTTTGGGATGCAAGCAAAAGCGAGCCAAGGCGCGATTCATTTCAAATCAAATAAATTGGTGAAGAGAGAGTGTCTCTCTAACTACAGCTATCGGGCTCGCTTGGCGTCTTGGTCTTTTGCCACGTGATACCAAAGGACAGTGCGAGATCGCTGCTGTCGGCTCGGGTAGTCTGCTCGAGCTTTTTCCTTCGGTACCGAAGCGCTTTTCGTGCCAAGAACGTGTTGATGGCAGACGTCGGCTCGAACGCGTGGCTCACGAGTCGTCGGAGCACAGTCTCGGTGCGCCGCCGCACAAGGTCGTCCGTGTACGTCAGCAACATCGCACGAGGCTCTCGGCCGTTCGGCATGCCGGTGGAAATTAAAGTGAACACTATGGACACACGGGTGAAGCAGCCGCGCCGCGTCTTTGTCACGTCCGCTACCATCAAGGTCGGGCGTTGATTACGCGCTACTTGGCGCCGATTCTATGCGCATTGGTAGCACCAATCGAGATATAAATATACTGCGTCCGGAAGTCCGAGATTATCGAGCCAATCGGCTTCTGTGGCCCTGGGTTGTGTGTTCGACGTACCAACCGATACTCGGTGCAGCATTTATGCACACGGACTCGGTTGCAGCGATGGACGATTTGACGCACGGCAACTTGAAGCACGCTCCCAATCAGAAGATCGCGCACGAGGCCAAACTTTGGCGCGACGACGCAACCTGCAAGAGGCAAATTTCTACTGCACTAGACTGCACCTTCCATATTTGTTATGCTACTACACAACATTTTCATTTGCGGTGCCATGCTCAAATATATAAGTGTATGACTCTGCTCCATGCAGGAGAGTGCTGTTGCTGCTTCTGTGGGCTGCCCGCAATCAAGAGGGTTGGTCAAAGTTACGCAATTCCTACTTTTAAGTGTGCTGTGAACAGTGTAGGATGAATCACAAATGCACTCTTTGCACAAATGCACTCTTTGAAAATTAAATAGACGTTCTAAACGATGGACTAGGCTTCTGTGGTCACTACTGTCTTGTGCCACGAGATGCCAAAGCGAGCGCCGACGTCACAGCCGTCGTTGGTTTGCAGCTCGCGCGTTCGGTTGCGGTAGCGCAGCGCCTTTTGTAGCAGCTGGGCGTTGGTCGTGTCCGCGTCGAGTTGGTTGAGCTGCGAGAGCATACTCTTGAGGACCTTTTCGGTGCGGGCCTTGACACATTCGTCCGAGTAGTTGAGGTGGAGGTGGCGACGACTGCTGGTTGCGAGTGAGCGAGATGCCATGGTTGGATATGAGTGCTTTGTAGGAAATTGTAAAATGAAAATCTGGAAGCGGAACTGGCGCCGTGATTCAAGGCAGTATAAACACGCACGGTTGTCGCGGCGGGACGACGGAAATGGAATCCGGCCAATCACAAGCGCGTCGTTTCCCATCATCGCCCAATCAGGAGCGACCAATGATATCTTTTTCCATCCCAGTGTCCCAAACGTTGTCGCGTGCCATGGTCGCGTGCGCCTCATCGAGGTATCGCATGATTCGTACAACGCGTTGGCGGCTTCGGCGATCATAATAACGCGAGCAAAGCCCCGCCAACGTCGGTGCTTCTTATAGAAAGAGATGTTGTGGCGATATCAATATCCAAAACCTCATAAAATGGTAATATATGGAGCGCTCGCTGCAGGCAACACACGTTGATCCTATCCAGCACAGCAGTCCAAACGTTAGAGCCCAAGAAGCATCGATGTCGAGTCCAGTGGCGTCGCTTGTATCCTTGTCAAGGGCTTTTACCGGAAGCAAGTATTCGATTGTCAATTTCCACGGACCGATTTTCAGATTTATTACATGCAATTATAAAGATATGGTGGTCTTTCTAATGCGCTCGTGAGGCGTGGTTGGTGCGTCAGCGAGGAGCGTTAGTTGTCGTGATTAGAGATTTTTAGTGTTGCGTTAGACATCGACGAGATTCTTGCCTCGATCTCTTACAATTGCATTCAGCGCACCGTCAAGTGTTTGAGCCTCGAGTATGCCAACTGCTTCTGGGAATGAGGTTACCGAAAATTGCAACCACAGCAGTGTGGCGCGCATCAATGGCATATATCAATCCGCTATGAAAGGAAACCGAACCGATGTGAGAAAAATGCGAACGTCTCCGATCGAGGAACGATCAAGGAGGTGGTGCACTCGACTCGGCGAGTTGCTACATGTAATAGCCCATCAGTATTCTAGATGCATTGTACGGGAGAAGCAGACGCCAGAGACCGAGTACGACGAGAGTGGCTTTTTGTATCGTTGCGCGCGTTGCCCGCGAGATGAGTGATTTCATTGGCTCTCGAGCGTGTTGCCATCGAGATGCGTGATTTTATTGGCTTTCATTGCGTACGAGACACTCTGTGCCTGGACATGTAAACGCGGGTGCCGCCATCGTGTTAACGTGGAGGCAAAATATCTCATGGACCTCTCCTTGATTGGGCGATGAGGAGGAACGACGCGCTCGTGATTGGCCAGCTTCCATTTCCGTCGTCCCGCCACCACCATCTTGCACCTCGTTGCGTGTTTATAAGACCAAGTACGTTACCGTTGGAGCGATAGCGACATCACGATCGTTCCGGTTGCCCCCCGAACGATTCACCGCGCCGGTTCTGCAGATTCATTTCTCATTTTTCTACAACAATGGCATCTCGCCCACTCGCAACCAGCAGTCGTCGCCACCTCCACCTCAGCTACTCGGACGAATGCGTCAAGGCCCGCACCGAAAAAGTCCTCAAGAGTATGCTCTCGCAGCTCAACCAACTCGACGCGGACACGACCAACGCCCAGCTGCTACAAAAGGCGCTGCGCTACCGCAACCGAACGCGCGAGCTGCAAACCAACGACGACTGTGACGTCGGCGCTCGCTTTGGCATCTCTTGGCACAAAACTGTCGACACGACACAAGCCTAACGTTGGTCCATCGCATAGACCATTAATTTAACTTTTCTAAAGAGCGCATTTGGCATTCATCCTGCTCTCCTGCCTGCGCCTGGACGTACCACGACAGCGTTGCGAGGGTTCCGCTCCATTCCCGTTTTCACCTTGTACGACGTCGAGTGGGGCAAGAGATAATTTGATTCACCGCTGGCCATTGGGAGTGGCGTGGCGGGTTTACGGCGGCAAGACTTGAAGCGAAATGACCATCCAGCTCGCGCGGACGTATGGCAGCGCACCGAAAGATCGTCGTACGTTTCGCGGGCTTGCGCATCGCAGAGAAGGCAGGGTCGAGCATCGTGGCCGATAAAGTGCAAGCTGGCTCGGACGGCCACGGCTTTCAACGCGACCCGGTACACGAAGTCACCGTAGCGTGGAAGGACGTGAGCTGGCTGCCTTAGAGGTACAAATGAGGCCGCTCGGCCCAGGTGCTCGTAGAAGGTCGCTGGTACGCCAAGGATTTCACTGGGAGCACACACCAGTCAAATTGCGGTCGCTGTCGGAAGCCGGTCAGTCGGACATCCATAGTCGCCGCGCGATCAACTCGGGGTCCGAACTTGACAAGCCATGGCGGGGCACTGATTGGACGCAAGGCATGATATGGAGGCGCCGATTAGCATTCGCAGATCGTAAATGCAGCACTACCATTGGCTTACCCATCACACACGACACGTGAGAACCTGGGCTGCCGTTTAAAGAGTTCTGTCGCCCCGTTTTGCTGGGTCGTGTGAGCTCCGACCCAAGCTATTGGCTCGAGTCGATCGATTGGATTTTGAGAGGTTGCGATCGCATAAATTAGAAGATTCACTAGCAGAAACCTATGCTTGTGCGGCTACCTTGTGCCACGAGATGCCAAAGCGAGCACCGACGTCACAGTCGTCGTTGGTTTGCAGCTCGCGCGTTCGGTTGCGGTAGCGCAGCGCCTTTTGTAGCAGCTGGGCGTTGGTCGTGTCCGCGTCGAGTTGGTTGAGCTGCGAGAGCATGCTCTTGAGGACCTTTT
>NW_012156876.1:0-3186 GCF_000151545.1 Saprolegnia parasitica CBS 223.65
CCAACGAGCTGCCACGCGCGCTGAACGTGCTCCGTGCGTCTCGGTGGCGATCGCTGGCAGATCCAAGATGGGCCACAGCCGGCACGGGGTACACGGCGGGCGAGCTCTGCAAGGCTCTGCATCGGTGGGCTGCAGAGCGCGCGGGGCAGCGCCGCAAGGAGTGCGAAGGCCGTCGACGTGTCAGCTATGAACTGAAGGATGAGGTGCATGACGTCGGCCGGCGGCGACATGGACGGACGAGGTGACGGGCGACGCTCCGACATGCGACCGGCTTGTAATCTACCGTTATAGCAGAATCAGTGATGATGTGACTTTCGCCCAATCACAGTTCGTGGCGCCATTTCCAAGATGTTTCTGTGACCGATCGCAGGAGGCTATGTGACCGTCACACGGGCTGCTGCTGCTGCTGGGCAAGTGGGCTGGATGAGCTGCTGGGTCGAGCGCGAAAATGCCACAGCAGCTACTTTCGCGCACGGCGTTGTGACTGTCGCGATTGTGTTGGAGGACCTTTTCCTGGTAGGAACGTTTACGTGGTGTGCCAGCCTCCCAGTGCTCCCAGCGGATTCATTCGGTGTATCATGTCTCAATCCGGCAAACCTATTGGCTATAATTCCATACTTATGGTCAAATGAAGCGCAGCTGTATTGGTCTCAGCCAATCGCATCGCGCGGAGCATGCTTTATTAAGTGCGATTTAGTAGTCCCTTTGAAGTGCTGTCAGATGATGAGCATTATACTCGATTTGGTAATAGTTCAGTACGACGCATTTATCAGGGGTACATTACGCACTTCCTCGCAACCGCACCTAATAGAGTATGTACCGTTGAATCTTCGGACAGCGAAAGGGCGCGGAGACGACCGTCATGGCAAGGACGCCTAGTACCATGGCGCACGGGACCTGTTATGTTTTTGACCATGCATATCGACCAGGCCAACGGCTCCCTGGCGTTTTGGGACGTAAAAGGACTTGGGTGGCACAGGTCAGGGCTTCCGCGCTAGGTTGAGCGATCCAGTGCATTAAGATCTCGAAGCCCATACGTTACAAGATCAAAGATCGAGGCGCAGAGCAACGTTTAAGCCATTTCCAAATGTGTAGTGTTAGTCAAATAGCCAACCCGCCTCGCCCACCACTGGCGTGGCGGACACCAACACGGTTGTTGCCCCCAAGTGCAGTTCGGTCTTGCTCGAGGAATTTCGCATCATGCTTCGTAGTGTACTTCGCGCGCAGACTCAATTTTCTTCCCTTCGGCCCCCAGAGTTGCCACCGGGCTTTGCAGCGACATTGCGCCCTGGCAGTGCCGACCACGTCGACAAGGACGTGTACATTGGTTCTATTCTCCACGTTTTTCTTCACGGCGACCTTGACACCATCGACCACATCTTGGACACGATTGCAATCGCATCACTCAAGGCGATTGCCGTGACCAACCAAAAACTGGTCGTCGTGCTGAACCGTCTTTCGGCGGATCGGCGGTTGGCCCTCGCCACACCTATCTACCGTTCTGCGCAGCTGTAGCCGCACTTGGTCTCGGAGAATAGTTTGCCATAGCCCTCGCGCGCTGCTGCGTACGGCCGCCAATAACGCCGCCATGCGTATCTTCAACGGCATTGACCACGTGCCCTTGCCGGAGCAGAACGCTGCGCTCTCGTACTTTGCGACACCTATAATCGCGGCAACCTCCAAGCTTTCACCCCGAAATGGCTTGGCACCGTTGAGTCCCGTTCGATTGGCGACGTTGTGATCAAGCTGCCCGTCGCGATGCCGGCCTAAACAAATAGATTACAAGCACGTGTATTTGGATGCAGTCGCTCATGACAACGCGCGACTCACCGACTACGCGCTGCTATACACATTGCTGCGATTCGTGCACCACCTTTGAAGCGTATCTGCACCGCCCGCTGCGCAATACCTTCAACTTTGGCAACTGGAAGGCGTGCGGCCAGGTTCTCAACATCATTCGGTCGAACCCGCTGCAACTCGAGCTTCAAAATACGGCGTCGCCAGTCCACGACGACAGCTTTGGTGCGAGCACGACCCGTTCGACCGAGTCGCGTGCGTCTTTGTGCGAAAAGTGCGCCAGCCAAGACAAGCCATGCCAGCTGTGCTGCGCATGCACGCGCCGCGCGACCACTGGACGGCAAAAACGGAGCGCATCACGACCATCGTAGAGGCTGGAGTCCGAGAACCAAACGTCCCACTGATGGTATGTGAATATACTGGAAAATTACGGGGTTTAGAGAACTGCTGCTGGGGTGTGCTTCTGTCCTGCAAGCGTTGATAGAAGCAGGACCTTGTAGAGCTAGGATGAGTCTGCCAAAGTCCTACGCAGGCTCTCTGGCCCTGTACTAAAGACCACACATGTGGACATGCTACCCTCCAGGCGACGCCACGTCCGTATTTGGTTGGAAACGGGGGTCGTAATAGGCGCATTCGACGGTCCGCGCCCTGTCGACAGAGTGGAGAGGGCACGCACTCCAACAAGCCCGCCCTTGGCCGCTGAAAGGCGCGCAGACAACCGCGCGGGCGACACTTGAGACGCCCACCCCTGATTCGTTTCGCCCACGAGTCTCACGGCGCATGTCTGAACGACGTCATGCTTCCCTTCGCTTCCGTTGTGGTCTAGCGCGCGACGCACTCGACCGAGTTGGCGGCTTCCTACATCGTCGATCGCTGTGTCAGCCTCGCCCTCTGCAAGTCTCTCATGTGTCTTGTCGAGGCTCGAGATGGAGCAATCGCGCTGCGCTCGCCCACATTGGCTCGGCCATGACGTGGCAGTGGGGCTGGGCAGGATGCATCAACAACCAAGATCCCAAGTTCAATCTGCGCGCGTGACGATCGCGCCTCACGCGTGGCAATGTCACGTAATTTTAGCCAATCAAAAACCAGGTTCGAAAATCCTCGGCCGGGAGCGTATTTTTGGATTCGTCAACAAGCCGCAGGATGAGCAGCTACCCGAACGGCGTCCGCGAGTGCTGGGGCGACTACCGCAACGAAGAGGACCTCGAGGTCCCGACGCAGGCGCTGTACCAGCACCAGAAGAAGCTGCCGAACCTGCCCGTGCCCACGCTCGAGGCCACCTGCGCGCTCTACCTGCAGACGGTCCGCCCGCTCGCGACCGACGCCGAATTTGCCGAGACCAAGAAGGCCGTCCAGGCCCTTCCTCGATGGCCCGCTCGGACCGCGCTG
>NW_012156876.1:3584-6524 GCF_000151545.1 Saprolegnia parasitica CBS 223.65
ACGCGGCCGCCCGAGGTGCTCGGTCGTAGCAAGACGCCGCTCTGCGCGACCGCGTACAAGTACATGTTTAACGCGTGCCGCATTCCGCACCGCAGCGCGGACTCGTACCGCATTTACGACCCGAGCTTGCACCACCACATTGTGGTCTTGCGCAACAACAAGTACTTCAAGGTGCAGCAGTCGGCGACGCCGCTCACGTTCCTCGAATGGACCACCGTTCTCGACAAGATTATCGCGATCGCCGGCGGGAAAGAGTCGGCAATTGGCGTGCTCTCGTCGCAAGACCGCGACGTGTGGGCCGATGGCCGCGACCAGCTCCTCGTCGATGGCAACGAAGCGTCGCTCAAGGACATCGAGTCGGCAGTCGTCGTGCTCTGCCTCGACGACGAGACGCCCGTCTCGCGTACGGAAGTCGCGCGCGGCCTCTGGCACGGCAACGGCCGCAACCGCTTCTACGACAAGACGATCCAGCTCGTCGTGTACGAGAACGGCAAGGCCGGGATCCTCGCCGAACACTCGATGCTGGACGGGATGGCCATGAGCGTGTACGCGGACTTTATGCTCACCGGTCTCCGCAACGGCTCCATCGACCTCGGCGATCTGACGACGCCCCATGGCGCGCTCCAATTGCCTGCGATCACGCAGCTGCCGTTCAACATTACGCGTGCAACGCTGCGCAACATTGCATTGGCCGAGCACAGCTTTGACCTGCTTGTCGCGGACCATGAAGTGCACGTCGAGTCCTTCTTTGGCTATGGCAATGGCCTCATGAAGACGTTCAAGTGCAGCCCGGACGCCTACGTGCAAATGGCGATTCAGCTCGCGGTATGTGCCTGCGTTGCAAATTCGATGCGACACATGGACTTGGCGTAGGCGCGCAAGTACTGGGGCAAGGACGTTGGCACGTACGAAGCGTCGCAGGTGCGCCCGTACCTCCACGGCCGCACCGAAACGACGCGCAGCTGCTCGATCGCGAGCAAGGCGTTTGTCGATGCGATGGTCTCCTCGGGCCCGCTCGAGCGCGTCAGCGACAAGGTATGTCATGCTGACATGCCATTGCGCGTCACATGCTTCGTAGGCCAATGCCTGCCGCAACGCGTGTGCCTCGCACGTGCAGTACATGAAGCTCGCGGCGCAGTCCAAGGGCGTCGACCGTCACTTTCTCGGGTTGCGCATGCTTCTGCAGCCGGGCGAGTCGGCGGCGATCTTTGAGGACCCGCTGTTCGCGCGCTCCAAGTACTGGCAGATCTCGACGAGCCACTTGACGCACGAGCTCTTTGACGGCTGGGGCTGGGGCGAGGTGGTCGCCGACGGCGTTGGCATTGCGTACAGCATCAAGAAGAACTCGGTGCACTTTAACATTGCGTGCCGCAAGACGATTCCGCTCTCGATGTCGCGCGCGTTTGGCCATTTGCTCGAAGAGAGCCTCCTCGAAATGCGCCATATCTTTGAAGCGGAGATGCCGCCGCAGGCCAAGCTCTAAGCTGATAGGACTCTAATACCATTGCATGGAGTTTGTGTCTGTTTACCGACAGTCCAAAGCGTCAGGTGCGAGTGCCCGAGCCGTGTCATGGGCCCCACTCGTGGGCCATGGGTCGGGGTGGGTCGCATTTTGATTGATGGGTGGGTCAGGCGACGACCTTGAATTTCTGATATCCCATCACACGAGGCGGCGAAGCAAAAGGTTGCAAGCACAAGAACGAAGGTGACGACAAGCTGATACCATTCAATGCCGTCGACAAGCGTTGCGAGGCTGACGACTGCAGTCGGAATTTCGTTCATGGGTCATGGGTGGGTCGAAGCGCAAACTCGAGGAGCATGGGTGGGCGTTGAAGGGGCAAAGGAATGAAATGAGAGAGAGGACCCCTGAGAGGACCATTACAATACGGTAGATAAAACTATGCTAAATAAAATTGCCACTCGTGTTGGGCGAGGAGCCGGAAAAGCCGACGAAGAGCAGGCTGCTCGGGCTCTTGTACGAGGCTGTGGTGCAAGTGCAGTTGAGCGACGCGTGCCGCCTTGACGGCAATCGTCCGTGGACTTGGCAGCGGTAGGTCGGCGCGAAAGACGCGATCGTTCCGGACTCGCCAGACGTTGAACCAGACGCAGGCGCGGAGCACGGCCCAGAGGTAGCGGAACGCGGCTTGGTGCATGTTGGACGCCATCTTGGGCGTCGAGTGGCAGTAGCCTGAGAGATTTGTCGGCAAGGTCACGCCCAGAAGGGTCGTGACGGCGTGAAGCGTGCTCCACACGTCCTTGATGAAGTCGCAGTCGACGAGCAAGTGGCGCTACGTCTCGTGCTCGGGGCAGAAGAGGCACGCTTGGTTGGAAGCGAATGCAATGTGAAAGGAGGGACAACCTTAGAAAAACAAAACACACGTAAAAAGACAGAAAATACCTCTAAAATGAATTTCACCGTTGCTCTCGATGTCGGCAATGTCGCACTGGTTTTCACACTCGCATCGCTCGATGATGGCATAGAATATCGACTGAGCTCTCAAATATGCTATGCCATGAGGGTTTTGAACCATGTCGCGGCCCCTGAGCCTTTCAAGCCCAGTTCCAAAGGTAAGCAAGAGTCAAGGTGCGTCGACAATTCTATCCAGAACGAATGCGATAACAAGACAAGCGGCCCAGAGAGTGAGCTCAAAGTCGCATCAAGATGCATCGATGGTAAACAAAGTTTACAGGAAAGGCTTATGCGAGACGAGCGACAACGTTTCCGCAGACACGGAGACGATCCAACAACGACCAGCGGCAAGTCTAGTTGGTTTCGGTGCGGAGGTTTGACGTGGTGAGGTACGGCGCGATAAAGTCCTTGCCGGACGAGAGGCGCGCGTAGACACCAGGCTTGTTGGCCTGCGCACAGACCCCGCCCCAACTGACGACGCCGATCTGGACCTCCTTGCCGTCCTTGACGGCCGTGAGCGGACCACCCGA
>NW_012156876.1:7080-7805 GCF_000151545.1 Saprolegnia parasitica CBS 223.65
ATGTCGGCGACGGCGGCCGCGGCGCAGAGCGCGGGGAGCGTGGTGTGGAGCTTCATGGTCGGTGGTCGGTGGAGAAACGGGAAATGAAATGGTCGAGAGAGGGTGTTCGATAGTGTCGGGGCGGTCGAACTCAGACTTATGGGTCGAGGTGGGGAACTCAGACTCGTGGGTCGTAGGGGTAGGTCTAGAGCTGGCTATGTTGATTGTGTGTCATAGACCACGTCAGCGTCATGAACAATCCTTGTCCGTCGCGTACACCTGCATACAATCAAGCTCATGGGTTGTGCATATGTAGATTCATTTCTTAGCATCCTCTTGTGTCGTCCCTTGTGACTTCTGAGCCACAAGTCGCTAGTGTACTCGTATGAGAAAAACGCAACCTCTTTCTTCTGTGAACGAATGCGAGCCTTGTCTCCCCGCCGGGACCGGAGTGAGTCCAGGCGCACGCAGTCTGCCTATCGACCTTGCGCGCAGCACTGCACGGCAAAGCCGTGCCCAAGGGCGTTGCTCTTGCTCGAAGCGCTGCGAGGCCATACACCAAATTGGCCGTGCGCTGTGTTGAAGCTTTCCGGCTCGAAGCACAACAGATGTAATGTAGGGTAACACCCCACCCGTTTCACCCTACAGTGTAGTGTACGCTGTATCAGGCCACTGGTATCAGGCAGCCTGATACCAGTGGCCTTTGTTGTACGTACAACTCGAAAGAATTAATAGATGCGGAACTT
>NW_012156877.1:0-6843 GCF_000151545.1 Saprolegnia parasitica CBS 223.65
CTTTGTCCATAAACCATTGCTTCGGGTAGATGGCATGTACACAACGTCCTTGGCTGACCCGTCACCGTCGCGTTGAAGTGGGTGCAAAGCGTCGTCGTATAAGATCGCGCCACCTTCAAGTGGTCGTGCTTCAACAAGATCTTATCCGATGCGCCGGTGAACGACCACGGTTCCATGCTGCAGAGTCTGCGCGAGTTCCGTTGACCAGGGCCCAGCGCCGCCGAGCTGCTGAGCTGCTGTGGGGGTAGTCGTGAGGTCGATAGCCCTTGCTTGGTGGTGATGCGTGTCGGTTTGCCCATACTCTTTGAGATTTGTCGTGGCGCTTCGTATCCGGACGATCGCACAGTGCGATCTTCCAGCATGCGGCGTACAAGCATCCTCACCGCGCTCGTTGGTGGCGCGCTCGCGGCGGTGCTCACACGCGATGAATGCACATCGCTGGGGCTCGATGCGGCGGCCATCGACTGCGACAGCTGCCGCGACGATGGCGCGACGCGTGGCGACTGCCTCGAGTGCTGCACGCCACGAACGACATATGCGTCGGCGCAGCTCCGCGTTTGCTCCTGATCGCTGCGCCGGTACCCCGAGGTCGTCCAGCTCGTACAGAACCATGGCCAATGGTCGCTGCCAGGCTTCTCGGTGCAGGTACGCGTAGCTCCCACCTGCGGTCGCTGATGATGTGTATTAGTACGAGCACGGCCAAAAGCCACAATTGCTCTTCTACGACAGCGCGGGTGCCATGCAAACCAAAGTCGAGTACGTCCATGACCTTGCTCATGACACATCCGAGCGCTGCGTAGGGTCGAATCCTGGAAGGAGGGCTCGATCCGCGATTACGTGGCACTCCTTCTCGCGCCAAATCGCTACGATCGCGACGAGCTCTAGACGCTGTAGCCGCCACTGTAATGATGGTGCTTTTATCAACCCGCAAGAAGCGGGCTACTAGCACCCGAGATCACGCGTCTACAACATGGAGCTTTCGCATCTTTCTCTTCCTTGGCCGCATTCGCATTGGGCCATCGAGAAGGCCTGTACAATTAGGTATCATATGAGGCTAAGTACGCTTGGGCGTGCATGGTGGCTGGGGCGTGCGCAGCGTAAACTTGGAGAGGTCGACCTCCTTGGTCAGCGGCTTGGCCGGGGTCTGTCGCAAGACGCCCTCCTCCTCACGTCGATAAGGTGGGCTGTTGAGATACTAGCAAGTCGTACCGGCGTCAAGGTGCGCGAGAGGCGCCGCACGATTGAGACGTGCGAAGCACTGGCGCTCAGCTCTGGCACGTCGTCAACCTCGGGCACCTAGGATGTCCTTCTAGTACATTGCAGTGGCAAAGCGACCGCCGCACCGCTTCGTCGCCGACTTGGAGCTCTTCGTCGCACACGACGCGCGTGATGCCAGACGAGAGCGCGGGGACGGGGATGAGCTTGTGGAACGCCTGTCCCTTTCTGTGAGCAAACGACATGGCAACAGCGAGACCTGCAGCAAATCGAACTCTTCGCGGCTCAAGACGACGTCGTGCTGGCGGTTGTTGCCATGGCCCGCGATGGTCTCGTCGTCGTCGTCGCTCTCGGTCACGCGGGTGGCCGCCAACCGACTCATGGTTTCGCAACTTGGTCGTTACGCTAGCTACTAGATTCGGGAACCGTGGCCAGACCGGGGGTTTGAGATCATGGTTTGAGATGAGCAAGGCCGCCGAGCGCGACGCGACCGAGGTACAGAATAGGGACGGTCGATGCTCGGAGGCTGCTCTCTTTCGAATGGAAATCAATGGCTTGATTTTCATGTATAGCAGCAAATTTAATAGCTCATGCCCGCGCATGAACAGGCCCACGAAAGGCTGTTGGTGCACCGGTAGTGCGCCCACCCACCGTGTTCCTGCTGCCAATACGCTCTTCCTTCCGCTAGAAAGCGCGATCGTTTGACGGAAAGATATTGGTTGATAAATACTAGTACAGTACTAAATCATGGATTCTATACCCTGGATAGAAGGCTGTGTGCGCGAGCCGTTCGAATGTGCGCGGCGGTGTCGCCATCGTTCTTGCAAGCGAAACGAATCCCAAGACGGCGTCGTGCGGATCCTTTGGCTGCATGAAGACGCGCGCGAAGCAGGGGTACACAATAGTACCCTTGGCGGGAAGAGACCCAACATTCCATGTCGATGGTGGCGGTGTCGAATGCGGTTCCAGATCGTCGTATGGCTCGCGGGACGACGCCGCCGTCGGCTACTCGTACTTCGAAAGCGACGGGTCATGAGCTTGTTTGTATATCCAGCTGTTGCCGTCGCGTCTCGTCCGGGCTTCTAGAAGACACGGAGCTTCTAGAATGCACTCGGCATGATTAGCTGACGCCACCTCCTAGGGCCACCCAAGGACGACGCGTTCAAGGAATGTCGACTTCGAGTGGCTTCACGTCGAGAAAACAGCAGCGCTGCCTGTTAGAATATGGGCAGCTATCATTTTAACCTCACGCCAACCTGGTCCAATAAACTAAAAGCACGTGAGTCCTGATCTTGGGGCCTGCAAGCGACCTACAGAACCGGCCAATGGAAACGAAGGTTTCTTCGAGTGGTTGTGTACCATAGCCATCATTTTTCTAGAAGAGCTCCTATCAACTCGCTTGCCCAAGTGCCTCACATGACCCGCGCGAGATATATATCTTTGTGATCTCCGCTGCGATGCATTGAAATCCAAGCAACCAGTAGCAAGCGACAGGCAACAACTCAAAATTTCCAATTCGCAGCTCGACGTATAGCGAGACACGGGGATGGTGGAGCGAGCAGTTGCGACCATTCGAACGCTTCGGATTTGACATCGATCCGCGCACCTGCGGCCGATGTCGCCGATGATCGTCCATTTTTGACGCCAGTTTACCGCTAAAAATGTGACAAAAGATTCTTTCGAAGATTCAGCGCGGCGAGTAGCCAAAAAGGGGTCCCAAAGCGACAACCCTGCCATAATCGGATCGCGTTTCCGCCAATCATCGACGCGCTTGCGACGGGACGCCCGCGCACGCGTGGCCGCCATGGATCGGTCGCTCGTGTGGCGTGTGCCGCCTTTGGCGTGGTGCGTGTGACGCCACTCGCTGGCTCGTGGTGCCGTCCGTCGCACCAAGTCAAGGGTACAGAAGTATCAAGGCAGCGAACCCTCTTTGCACCCCGCGTACAGTGGCCATTCTACGCTAGTATTCGACCTACACAAAGGACAGCGTGTTGCTAAAAACACGATCGTGGATTACTTCAACCTCCCATGCGCATTGCACGCGGCTAGCGCTCGTTTGCGCAACCCCGGTAAGACTGCTAGACTAAATATATCCTGCTTTCGTATTCTAAAACTTGGAAATTGAGAGTAATATCGTACTGCAAAAACAAATCGCTTGTCACAATGCATGTTGCTCTCTGGGTGCCTGCGGCGTCGATGTGCTGTGGGGCAAGAAACCGGGCTGGGCCACGAGGTACACCTCTCGAATGTGACGATCCCGAGGCCGCACCGTGGGATTCGACCACGGTATGGGCGTGTTTGTGCACCACAGCCGTGAAGCCAACACTGTCAAGGTTTCTTGGGTGGTTCGCGTACTGTTTTCTTATCAATCAGAGGTCCAACCCGCGCCGTGCCACTCTGCCTTGCCAATACCAAATGCTGCGCCTGAGAACGCTTGAAGTTTCTATTGCGCGACTGGTGCATCGGATGCTCCCAGTTTGGTGCAATCCTCCCAGGCCACCAAGGTACAGTTTTATGATGTCTTTTTGGGCCATGGCGGGCTCTCGAGCCACAGGATGGGACGAGCCGGTCGTCGCAGTGTTGCTTATATGGTTCTGTCAAGTGGCAAGGGCCCGTGCGCCAGCCGTGCCAACGTGGCGACCGCAGCGCGCACACCCTTTTTTGACACGTGGACCCTTGCATTTTCTTCGCACCGTCACGGACTGTAACGGTCAGATCCTTGCCGGCGGCCACCAATCAAATGCATAAGCGTCTCGCACATCCCATCGAATCTTCGATCGAACGAAGATGCGACATACAAAGCCCTTTTCAGCACACAACTGGTCGGCCACGATCGACAACACTGCGTCAGCCCCAGCGACGACCAATCGCATCCATCATCCGCACCGTCTCGTCGGCGCCCCTAGGACGTACACGCTGCCATGTCGAATCTCTCGCATCTCCGCCCGCGACCCGCAACAGTCAAGAACTCTTGGGTGCTACCCAAGGCGCTCCACAAGTGCAATCTGGGCGTCTGAAGTCGAGCGTGCTGGACCATGCATGCATCGAGCAGACAGGACGAGTGACGTGCATGGACCGTGCCTCTGGCTCGGGTGTGTGTCGCCAGCAACCAACTGGTCCGTCGCACGTGTACAAAAAAGCCCGACAAATAAAAAACGCGCCAGGCGTACACCCTTTTTTGTCGAGCCGAAGCGCTCCGTCACGTGCGGGTGCCAGTTTTGAATTTGCTCTCGACCGAGCAACCTCGTCGTACGAAGCCATGTGGCATCTTCCTAGCCTGACTGAGCCCATGCTGACCGCGCCTCGCACGCTCCTCGACGCCGACTCGTTCGACGAGGAGTTCAAGACGCTCTTCAAGCAGACGCTGCAAAAGCCGACCTCGAGCTACGTCGATGTGTTTGCCTACGACGACGACAGCACGACCGGCCTTCCGTCGCCGGTCGCTGCCGACGACATTGATGGCTTCTTCTTCAGCACGTACTCGCAGCCGATCGAGATCGACTACCGCCGTCGGCGAACGTGCTCCATGGAGAGCTACGAAGACCGCGACTTGCGCATGCGTCGCCGCGTCGCATACGAGGACGACGACGATGACGCGCTCTTGCCGTCGTCCAAGACGACCCGCGCCGTGGACGACGACGCCGACGACATCTTTTTGCTCGAGCTCTAAGCCCGCCTCGGTCGCTGTAGTCGTTAGTAGTAGTTTAGTCGTCGAGCCACGATCGATAGCGCATCATCACGTCCCCTTCGCCGTACCTAATCCATCTCTTATTTATCCTCCTCTTCCATTCGTCTACCATCCATTCAATGTAGCGCGTCCATGGCGTCCGCGGTCCGCAGCCACCCGTGAGGTCTCGCGCGTCCATGACGATGATCCCACGGAGCACAAGGTCGTCGTGTCCATGCCCCGGTGTCGCTGCGCCGCCACGCTCGGTGTCTTTCATTGGCTAAAATACATGCGAGCGACGATTGGGATTGGTTTATTTTATCGAATGTTGCCACACCAGTGCAAATTGTGGCGCGCGTCCAACGGTTCGATATTTCGGCATCTGGTCAGCGCACCTGCGATGCACCTCTGCGTTTCTTAGTCCAAGGCGGTGCGCCAAGTACTGTGGCGAAGCTTGTTGTTTGTATGCTCCGTTGCCTGCAAACCACGTGCGGCTTTGCGACAGGCTCGTCGTGCTGCCTGTCCATCGCATGCACGCACAACGATGTACTAGCATGGCGTTCTCGATGCGCCAGCTGAGCAGCGAAGTGCTTGCTCGTCTGCACGAGCTTTTCTTGAAGCCTGCGCGAAGGCCCACTGACGGCGCAGCTGAAACTCCCACGGCTTCAACTTTGTCACTTGTTGAGATCGATCGGTGTCTCGGCGCGGGACGAGGCAGCCTTCTTCGTCACAAGGCGACGCTACTGACTCGCCAATCAGAAGCAACCAGTAGTGGTTGAGCTTGGGGTTGCAGTAGCTCCCGCGTGCTACGTTTTCAATGTTCTTGAAGTGCTGGAGTGCACGAAGAAGGTCGCAACTGCGTTGGTCCGAGCTAGCAAACAGCCTCGCAGCAAAGGCCCTCAATGAACATCGAATGACCTCTGCGTTTTCTGAAGCACGGTTGCGACCACTGAATTCGCTGCCGAGAGTTTTGAGAGATCTTTGTAAAGTGATCTGCTTGAGAAGAAGGCCGGATCCGTTTCGACCTTCATCACAGCAAACACACGAAATGGAACGGTATCCAAGTAGCTGGAGCCGCGAGGATCATCATGCGATGGGATCTTTGCCTGTGGAGGAAACCGAGGACTGTCATGCAGTTGCGTGGAGGGAGAAGACACTTTGTCGGGGCGTCCTCGACGTGTGCATCAGTGAGCATAAATCCCGTCTAGTACAGAAGAGTTATTGAGCTGGTAGCAAGTGCAATGCACTGCACCGGACGCCCTCCTCTGCTGTTTGTGTTTTGATCGCCCGATGCTCATTTTCATAGGCGGTCGCTCTTGTTGCAGGACCCGACAGTGATAACTAATTCCCTGAATCGATAGATACGCAACTTCAACTTATCCGGATATTGAACGTTTCACTGACTCGCTTTGTATCCGGATGGGCGAAACTCCCTCTTTGCCGTCCTTCAGACAATGTAAAACATGAATGACCCCTTGAACTCAATTTTGGGTGGCTATGCCCGTTGTAGCAAGGGAAATTCCCGACCTGTCTCTGCCAGAGAACCGCCGCCATCGCCATCATGTCGGCGTAGGTGCTGCCAGCTCATGGACCATGATGACTCATGCTTCCGTAGGGTCCATGACACGGGCGGCCTCGTGGGCATCAAGGTCCTCGTGCCCCACGCTGGCGACGTCGTCGCCTTCGACGCCGAGACGCAGCGCTACGAGGTGCGTCGCCGCTCGCCGCCGCGTCGCGCTCACCGCCCGGCATAGGTCCGCTTCGTCACGGGCCTCGTCATGAAGCTTCCGCGCGATGAAGTACTCAACCTCAACCAAATGTCCGTGGCCATGCAGCAGCCGCTGGTCGTGCAGCATCCGCTGGTCGGGACGTGTGTCGTCAAGCGCTTCAACACGACTTTAGTTCGTGGCACCGTGCAGCAGCACGACCCGCAGTGGAACGTGTTTGAAGTCCTCTACGAC
>NW_012156878.1:0-4006 GCF_000151545.1 Saprolegnia parasitica CBS 223.65
CTTGAAATTGCTGGCGAAGCCGCGCCGGGCCGCCCGCACGTCGCCGAGGCGCTCGTCGAGGCGGGACACGTCGCTCACTTCCGCGAAGCCTTTGCCCGCTACCTTGGCAACGACGGGCCCGCGTACGCCGAGGTAGATATACATGTATGAATGCGTGGTCGTGTCGGCTGACGCTCTTCTGTAGGGCGAGCATTTCCCGCCCGAAGGTTAGGCGTGATGACACATGCACGGGATCCATGGTGTTGCGAGTAGCTGCGATCAAGATGATTGCCGAAGCCGGTGGCATCTCCGGTGCGATGAATCTCGGAATCGTGCGTCTGACCTTTCGTAGTGCTGGCCCACCCGTGGTGCTGCAAGAACCCACTGCTCGTCGTGCCTAAGCTGGCTGCAGCAGGCATCAACGTAGACGCTGCAAGACGTGCACGGTTGCGGAAAGTTGTATGTTGTGTAGGGCGTCGAGGTGTACCATGACGTGACCAAGATCGACCTCTACGGCTCGCTCGCCACCGAGTCCAAGCTGCTCAAAGGTAGATCTCAATCATCTCTCTCGCGTCTCACACTTGTCTGTAGCTTGGTGGCTCGGACTTTCACGGCATCGACCCCCACACGGAGCACGCGCCGGGCGACATTCCGCTGCCGCGCAAGCACCTCGACAAGTTTTTAGCGGCTGCCAAGGACATGTGGGCCGAGCCGCTGCGCAAGAAAATCGCGGGTCTCTGCGCAGGTCTGGGGGGGCGAGCCGTCGACGCTCGTGACGTGGAGCGAGCTCCTCCCGGTCGTCGAGGCCACCGTGGCCACGTACCCGGCGGTCCAGCTCTCGGCGAGCACCGAGAATCACTACAGCACGATCGTCTTGACGGCGGCATAGATGATGTATAGGGTCCAGTTAGCTAAAGAGAACGCGATTGATAGACGTGAGCGGAATGTCGGTGAAGGCCGGCGTGTTGACCGAGCGCTGCGCCTGGATGTCTTCGTCGGCCATCGTGACCGTGTACTTGTCTGTCGAGAGCGTGAGCTTCCATGTGCAGTCGATATAGCATATACCGCGGATCGTGTTGTACGAGTCCAAGGGCGCTGTCGAGAGGAGGTTGATGGCCACATAGATGATGAGCACCATGAAGATCGACATGCACAGCATCGCGGGCAGCGCGACAGCCCAGTAGCGCGACGGGTAGTACGAGATGCCATACTGGTTCAGGACGCTATCCGGGAGATACGCCCAGAGAAGGTAGCATGCTAGCGATGGCCATGAGGTTGATGCAAGAAACGACTTCTTACCAAAGACGACGATGGACGCGATCCAGCCGGCGAAGCCGTAGATCTCCATCTGCATCGCGTTGATGCGCTGCGTCTCGAGGAAGGACATGCTCGGCGGCATCGCGACTCCCTCGGGAAAGTCCGAGAACCGGCGGTCCGACTTGCGCGCGTCCACGGACGACGACACCTTCCGACGCACCATGCTGCTGCACTTTCGACTCTGGGGCGGCGTATGCGGATGCGATATCCGGATGATGGCGGCGATCTTCCAGCAACGACCGACTTGTCGTGCAAGGAGCATCGATTGGAATAACAGGTCCCGTGCGGGGTGAGCTGGTAGGAACTTTTCTGAGGCGGCGTCAACGACTGGAGGTCGCGGTGCAGGACGATCGGCAACGTGATCTTGGTGCGGCCTAAAAAACGGGGCGCATCGGGCGTGGCAAAGAAGCGGACGGCGGCAATGTTGGCAGGGACGTCAACACTCATGCGCAACACGTGGCCCAGCAGGCGCCAGCGCTAGCGGGCGAAGATCGCGCTCAGCGAGACGCTGTGACAGCGCTTGTAGAGCGCGACGTCGCCGAGCGTGTTCCGGTGAAGGATACCTAGAGGGCGGTGCAGCTGCCGGCGATGGAAGCTGTCAAGGCCCGCAAGGCTCGTTGGCGTCAGGGCCCACGTGCCACAGGTGAGCTTTTGAATGCGAAGCATTGCTTACCGGTATTTGCGACGACGGCGCGTTGGCCTAGACAAAAGTCAACGCGCGACCTTCGCTGCGCTACGGTGCGCAGACTTTTCCGGGCCAACGCGCCGTCGTCGCTTGCTGCAGTCTTAAATGTGACATCGCACCTGGGTCATCTGGGTCACCTGGCACTTCCACAGCATCTTTGACGCCTTCGTCATGAGTCGAGTTGACCTCCGTCGATAAGGTCGCTGCGGCGGATTGCTCACGCTTCGCCTTCCTTCGGGTCTCTTGCATCCTCTGCGCTTGCCGCGCCCGGAAGAGCTCCGCCTCGTACACCGTTCGTGGCTTCACCTGCTTCCCATGAGGCCCCATGGTACTAGAGGGCGTCCTTGCCATGACGGTCGTCTTCGCACGCTTCCGCTGTCCGAATATTTAGCTGTCGAAGCTACTTCGCGCGCTTCCGCTTCCGCGAAATCGATGCGCGCTCGGAGGCTCTATTAGGTGCGGCTTTGACGCACTTAAAAATGTACTTCTGAGAAGTGCGTCGTACTTAATTTATACAAAATTAAGTATAATGTGGATCATGTGACAGCACTTAACAGGATCTACCAAATCGCACTTGACAGGACATGTTTCGCGCGATGCGATTGGCTGAGACCAACAAAACTGCGTTTCATTGGACAACAAATCTGGATTTATAGCCAATGGGTTGGCCGGATTGAGACACGACACGCCGAATTTATCCCCTGGGATGCTGGTACACCACGTAAACGTTCCTATGCATACCAGGATAAAGCGGACGTTACTGCGCACGATGCATTGCGCTCTCAAGACTCGCCGTCCCGTTGTTGTGACCGTGGTTTGTTTGATGAGTTGGAGCAACCAGAGGCGAGCAACCAACAAGAACTTGGATGTGTGTTTGTTTATAAGATGCGGTTCGGCGGATGCTCGTTGCGAATGCGCTTGATGTGGAGAAGAGGCCAAACGACGGCCGCCACGCGCGCTTCGATGAGGGCCATGGGGACGCATCCGAACGAGTTGCTGTCGTCGCTGAGCTCGGCATTGTCGCCCTACGCAACACGATCTGCATGAGGCGAGAGGAAGATTACGTCGATATCGCCGCACCTCCACCCAGCACTTGCCGGCCGGCACGACAACGCGGCGGCCGCTGCGGCCTTCAACCCAGTCGCCCTCGAGCGCGATAAGCCGCTTTGTGAGGTACTCACAAGGCTCGCTCGGCGATTTCAGCACGACAACGTCACCGCGCACGAGCCGATGGGCGACTTGGACGGAGAATTTGTCGAGGAGGACGATCTCACGGTCGCCGTCTTCGGCATTCATCGTCGGCTGCATCGACCGGCCTTCGACGCGGCCGACGCTCATAACAAGCGAGTTGAAGGTGATACCGACGGGTATCCAGGCGAGCGCTAGCCGCGCGGTCCGTGCCCATGCTGCCTCTGTCATGGCCACTCGCAGTCAAATCGGTCACTCTCATGGCGCCGATTGCGTCATCATTCGATTGCCATGCGATTTAAATGAGATACAAATATGCAAATATGATCTTGCATTTTCGTACTCAGTACAGAACTCGAGACTATAAACATGCATTTTCGAGACCAAGCTGAGCAGTCGCAAACCGAACGGTTGCGGTGCTGGTTATCGAAGGTTACGAGGCCAGCCGCCATATCGTCAAACCCACAAACTTTGCCGACGGGGGTTTCACGGCCGACGGTGCCGCATGCACAGAAACCTGTCTCAGCACCATAGCTAGCCTAACGCCACTTCCAGGGCTCCAGTCTCAACAAGAATACGACTGGTACCAGCTCCTAGCAGCTCATATCTGGGATCGCCTTGGCTCCAACCGGCTACGAGGACGGGCTGAACCATACAGCAACCGAGCAATTGTAACCGCCAGATTCGATGCAACGCGCCGTATCCGGATGCAGCGCCGGTTAAAAGCAGTTGAAACGAGCCTTCGATATCGAAACTTCCGCCGAAGCGGTGGCGGCCCAATGGACCATTCCTCGATTGGTCGTCTCATGCAGCCCTTGCTTCGGATCTTCGCGGTCG
>NW_012156878.1:4106-6941 GCF_000151545.1 Saprolegnia parasitica CBS 223.65
AGTCCATGGCGCAGGTCGCAGCCAACGGCGACCGGTCGCTCAGCATCACGGGCAACCCCAAAGACAACGTCAAGACAGCGTACACGTTGTGGGACGCCGACGCGGGCTTCCAGTGCGTGTGCGACCCGGGGTTTGAAGGACCGGACTGCAGCAAGCGCAGCTGCAAGGTGGGCGTGGACCCGTTGTATGAAGCCGCGGGCTACCCGATCTACGAGACCTTCAACATCATTGCGATGGCCACGCTGGCAGCAGCTGATCCCGATACGCTCGACGCGACCAAGTCGTGGATCCAGCTGCGCGTGTTCGACCATGAGGGCGAGTCGTACTTAACGCCTCGGATTCCGGTCTCGAGTGACACGGCGAACGTGGGTGGAACCACATTCACGAAAGCGTTCCAGGCGTTGCCCAACAAGGTCATTAGTAGCATCTCGTGCACCTCGAAGGTCGTCGATGTGGCCCCGACCGACATCACTGCCGAAGACGGTTTCTACGTGACGTGCCAATACACCGATAACCCGGGCCCGCATCGCTTGCCCGAGGTTGTCGCGTCGGCGTTTGTGGACAATAGCGGTGTCACCCGTACTACGTTCCGCACTTATGTGACAGCTGACATTCGCCGCGGCGAAGCCATCGACTTTTGCGCGACGGCTTCTGCCGCCTACTATGCCTCTGGGGCGGACTTGACGACGATTGTGGTCACGGGCACCACGGCCGCTATCCCAAACGCACAGACTCTTATCAAAATCAAGGACCAGCTCTTGATTGCGCTCGCCGTGCCGACGACTACGACGCTGACGACCGCGTGGGCACTGCCGACAGCGACGGCATCGGCGATCTCGGCCGGAGCGACGGTGTATTACGCGTCGGGCGTCACGGTCGCCGCCGACGCGTGCCAGATCAGCTCCTGGACCGTCGGCTCCGACTCGTTCTCGTGCGATGATCCCACTGCGATTCCCACTGTCGTTGTCGGGAGCAAGATCATGTTCGAAAACGCCATCTACTACGTCCGGTCCATCACGCCAAAGATAGCGGCGGTGGCAGCGGTGGCTGCCGGTGTAGCCCCGGCGTACAGAGAAGCCGCGCCAGCGATAGTGGCCGCACCGGCAGTTATTACGGTCGACCGCAAGTTTGGTGGCAGGTCCTCAATCGGGGGGGATGTGTCTGCCTTGGATTCGTTTTACATCCTCACGACACCGACGGTGCCGGCGCCGGGCACGTACACGTACGTCTCGCAGTGCTCGGGCCGCGGTCTCTGCGACTTTGCCACCGGCCTTTGCCAGTGCTTCAAGGGCTACACCAACGACAACTGCGACACGCAAAACATCCTCGCGTTCTAAGCCGAATCCTGGGCGAAAATACAGTGTATACCGTGTACAGAACGAAAATCTTCCACGAAAGATGAGATCGGCGACATGACGCCGAGGTACGTGTCGGATATACCTCGGCTCCACTTTGGCTCCGCTCGGACCATGGACTGGCACCGCGTGATAGCGACGATGCTGGCTCGGTAGGCGCCCATGAGCAGTATCAGCTTGTCGACGCGCACGCTTCCGTCTCAGACTGACGCAAGAGACTACAACGAACAGGTGCGATCTTTTCAAGCGACGCGTACCATACCATCGAACGTCGATGACCTTGCCCATGAAGCTACTACTGCTCGTCGCGGCCATGGCCTCGATGGCGTCGGCCGAGTGCCCCGGCGGCTGCTCCGGCAACGGCGTCTGCGGCCCGCGCGACATGTGCACGTGCTTCAAGAACTTTATGGGCAACGACTGCGCGCAGCGCATCTGCCCGTTTGGCTTCGCCCACGTCGACACGCCCAAAGGCGACATCAACATGGACCGCGTCATGAATTCGCCTGGCACGATCCTCTTGAACTCGCAAATGTACCCTGGCGGCACGTACGAGTGGACCAAGGCCACGGCCGCCATCGACGAAGCCCACTTTTACATGGAGTGCTCCAACGAAGGCATTTGCGACCGCGTGACCGGCCTCTGCATCTGCTACCCAGGCTACGAGGGCTCGGCGTGCCAGCGCGCCAAGTGTCCCAACGCCTGCAACAACCGCGGCGTGTGCAAGTCCATGGCGCAGGTCGCAGCCAACGGCGACCGGTCGCTCAGCATCACGGGCAACCCCAAAGACAACGTCAAGACAGCGTACACGTTGTGGGACGCCGACGCGGGCTTCCAGTGCGTGTGCGACCCGGGGTTTGAAGGACCGGACTGCAGCAAGCGCAGCTGCAAGGTGGGTGTGGACCCGTTGTATGAAGCCGCGGGCTACCCGATCTACGAGACCTTCAACATCATTGCGATGGCCACGCTGGCAGCAGCTGATCCCGATGCGCTCGACGCGACCAAGTCGTGGATCCAGCTGCGCGTGTTCGACCATGAGGGCGAGTCGTACTTGACACGTCGGATCTTGATCAAAGACGGTTCGGTGGTCGCCAACGACGCCGGTCCTGTCTTCAGCGCGGTGTTCCACGCACTGCCCAACAAGGTCTTTTCTAGCATTGCGTGCCACCGCGCCAACGAACCTGGCTATCAAAATGTGATTCCCGCACTCACATTGGGTGGCATCCACGAGCTCGGTAACTTTGTCGCGTGCCAGTACACCACCAACCCAGGCCCGGTGCGGCTGCCCGAGGTCGTCGCAACGCAGTGTTTGCAGACGACCCCCCGCCATCTTGACCACGGGGGTTCGTGACCGCCAACACCCGCCGTGGCGAAGCCATCGACTATTGCGCGACGGCGTCTGGCGCCTACTACGTGAGCGGAGGCGGTGCGGCCTTGACGGTCTCGGGCTCGACCGCCGCGTTCACGGCCTTGCCAGCCCTCG
>NW_012156879.1:0-3856 GCF_000151545.1 Saprolegnia parasitica CBS 223.65
GAGGTGCCCGAGTCGTGCATCTACGCCAACGAGCTCGTCAAGGACTCGCGCGTCCAGCTCGATGTGCTGCCGGAAGACATCATTGACGACCCGACCCTCCAGCGCGACTACGACGTCGCGTGCCCCGAGTGCGGCGGCCAAGGCGCGGCGTTCATCCGGTCCCACGACGGCGTGAAGCAGTCGACGCTAGCGCTCATTTGGATTTGCCTCAACCGTGACTGCCAGCTCGACGAGCATGGCAACCGACTGCCCACGCATCGATGGATGGATTAGTACTCCTCGTATCGTCTTGCAACACGAACATGTCCTTACCTCCTCCTGTCCTTGCACCTCGACCAGAACGACACGATGACGAATACAAATAAACGATAGCATGCACACTCTGCTTGCATTACATGGTTGGGAGCAAGTGCAGTCCCATCATGCGTCTGTCGTGGTCAAGGGCAATGTGAGCCCCGTGGTCAAGAAACTGCTGGAAGGCGGCCCACTAGGCCGCTTCCGGGATCGCGTCAGCGTGAGCGTCAAAGCTCGAAAGTGCATCGCGCCACGTCTTGCGCGACCGCTCCTTGACGTACGGGCAGTTGTAGATCAGGGCACGGAGGCGTGTTGTGTCGGGGCGGACGAGGTCCAGCGTAAACCTACAAGGACGCATCACGTATATACGCCGGAATGCAAGAAGGACCCGTACCACGACAGGCGTGGACGCCACGCGCTTGGATCGTCGTCCAATTGACAGACGTTGCCAATAACAAATACAAAGCGGTCGGGGTCGCAAACTCGCGCATGACAAAGTAGCTGACTTCGCCGGGGACGTCGACACGCTGGAAGCGCATATTTGGGTCGATGCTAGCGACCACCTACGAAGTCTTTTATATCGACTCTAACGTTACTCGTAAACGTTTATCAAAGACGAGCAACAACGTACCGCGGGGTCGAGAACCGTGACGGGAATATGGCTCCACGGCGCCGTCCAGGCGGCCCAGATATTTGGGCGGATACAAGCATACAGTGTCATCCAGCGGCAGCGCAATATCAATCTGCATGCGCACGGCAATGTCAAGCAAGTCGTTACCGTGATCAATCTCGACGTGGTCCATGACGCGCAAAGACGACGACGGAAAGAACGTGCGCGCAAGCATCCGGTCCGTGTTGTGGAAGAGGCGCTGGGTGAACCAGTCCAAACTTGTGCATCGCGCAATCGGATCGATCGGGAGCCAGACTTGCTGCCATGTGAACGGCTCGCTCGCTTCCTACATACAAGTTTGTACCAAGCAAAAGTGCAAACTCGGAAGGGCATACGGGCATGTTGTTTCGGCGATCGGCCGCGGCTACCCAGGAGGCTAAACCGTGCCCCAGCTTAACTAGTCGGTCGACTTGTTGTCGGAGCATCATGTTAATGCTCGTCGCGTCGTCGACAGCGTCGTTACCGACGCCACTTGCTTCCACGGCAAGGTCGTGCCAGCGTGAGCCTTGTACTTGGCCAGAAAATGCTGTAGGACATAAAGCTGCTGCTTGAGATCCTTTTGCTCGTCAAGGTCGCGGGCGCGGCGTCGCTGCTGCTTGAGGCGACGCAGTGTTCGGAGGTGCTCGCCCTTGTCGGCCGTCGTCATTTGCCCACTGCTGATTGGTCACACGTGTCCACCGCGTGGCCATGAAATGCTTGAAGCGGTTGGAACGACAAACATTTTGTGGGTTTCTGATACAGTTTAGAGTATATTTTGGAGGACACAGCTGTGGCTGCGCATCTGCACGATCACCAAAAGGAAATGAAAAGCTAAGTCAGATAAATAATAGCTATGACCCGTCCCCGGGTTTACAATCGTCGAGGCTATTGAGTGCCCGACTTCATTCTACGGTGTACGGCCCTTCAGTCGCCCCGCCCAACGCTGCGGGGTCGGTCGGGAGGCCTACGACCTGCCACGTAAACGGTTCCTAACCAAATGAACGTTAGCAAACGTGCACTCTAAAAGATGCAACGCATACCGGGACACTAATAAAGCCGTGGTCGATCGCTGCCGTCCTGGACGCCAACGAGTGCGCCAGCCGGGAGAGTTGCTCGACTTGTTGTCGGAGCTGGATGTTGACAGTTGTCGCGTCATCGACAGCGTCCTGGAGCGCAAACGCCACTTGCTTCCACGGCAAGGCCGTGTCCGCATGCGCCTTGTACTTGGCCAGAAAATTTTGAAGCACGTAGAGCTGCCTCTCGAGATCCTTTTGCTCGTCAAGATCGCGGGCACGGTGCCGCTGCTGCTTGAGCCGGCGACGTTCTCGAAGACGCTCTTCTTTGTCGGTGATCTCCATTTGCCAATTGCTTCTCTGTGCAAACTCGGAGACGTCTTGCGTGTCCAACGCTGACGCTTCAACTTGGTGGATTTATTCAGCGACAAACCGTGTGATCCGCGAGTGATGTCTGCGATCAGTTGTGCGCCTGTTATACCTATCTCTCAAAGGATACCAGTGCACGCTGGAAGCTCCTGCATATCGGCATTTGGCGAGCGCCACCCATGTGCACGCGTCGTAGTTCCGTTGCCTTTTTCTTTGAAGCTCTATCAATGGATTCATCGCAAAGATGGCGTCTCTCGCCTACCGGTAGAAAAGCACTGTCGGCAGCAGCGACAGGTTCCTCGCGTGCCACTCTAGCATGCACGCAGAGCCAATGTCGTCCAGAAAGTGCTGGTTTGCCTCGCACACGTGAGCTTACAACATCAATTTCATTTTTGTCCCTTGTATCGCCACGCAATGTGCGTGCTGTTTTTGTATGAGTCGCCCATTGTTGCAGAACGCTCTGAAATGTACTAGTAGAGCTGGAGGGCTGCTCCAGAGGTGCATACATGCAATCGATGATGCCCTTTGCTGGGTCTCTACTGGAAAAACCAATCGAGGAGGATAATACGCTCTGAGAGGACAGCCACGTCAATGAATTGTCATCATCACTTTGAAGAAGCGTCAATTCGAAGAGAGATCTGTATCCTCGTTGTCAGTCGTAGTATGGTGTTGCAACTGCGCTCGACAAAGGTGGTCCACGAAAAGACGCAGATTCTAGCATTGCATGCGCAGCCGCGTGCTTGGTGACGCACCATTTCCTTCAAGACGTTGATGACTTGTGCCCATGATGGCAGCGCGGTATGCTTGCGCTGTACGCCCTGGGCTTCGACGATCGAGATCTTGCTGCTCCAAAGCATGGCACGGTACCTTTATACCTTAAGACGGCTCTTAGAGCGCCTAGGAGCTACCTCGTACTATTACATTTCCGGTGCGTCAACGTTTGGTAACGCTTCAGGTCGCGATGGCGGCGAAGGTTGGTGGCCGATTTTTCAATGCAGCGCACTGATTGGCTAATCAATAACAATGCCGCCAATCGTGCGTAACTTGCACAGTGCCGCACCCACGAGAAAGACGACGCACGTCGTGCGACGATGATCCGGTCAACTCAGAGGCCGTGCATCAACTGTTCCGAAACGCTCTTGTTATTGGATTGTTCACTGTACTTGTACTTTTACATTGAATTGGTCGATCCTCCGGATATGTGGGAACCCTAGACGTGAGCATTGGTACAAAACCAGGGCGCATGACAACTTGCTGATGAGTTGTCGATCCAACTTCAAGCTTCGCAGCGTGACGCACCTTGCAAGGAGTTATTGTCATTATAATAGGTGTCGTGCAGAGCGCTTGTAAGATAACATGGTCACTTTTACATTGGCGATGATGACCGCCAGGGGGGCTGTCGACGAACGCCGCCGAGCGCGAAGTCGATTCAAGCAGCAGCGGCGCCGCGCCCGCGATGTCGACGAGCAAAAGGACCTCGAGAAGCAACTCTATGTTCTTCAGCACTTTCTGGCCAAGTACACCAAGCCTC
>NW_012156879.1:3956-6906 GCF_000151545.1 Saprolegnia parasitica CBS 223.65
AAGTGGCTTCTGCACTTCAAGACGCCGTCGACGACGCGACAACGATCAACGCCAAGCTCCGACAACAAGTCGAGTACCTCACCAGTCTAGGACATTGCTTGGCTTCCTGGACGGCGGCAATCGACCGTCGGTGTAATGTGCCGGTATACAGTGGCCTCTCTGAGATTGCACTTTGAACTTATAGTTTTTGGGCTCTAGGAGGCATGCGAGCCGTTTACGTGGCAGCACGTCTGGCTCCCGACCGACCCGATGGCTCGTCGCACGAGTTTGGACTGGTTCACCCAGCGCCTCTACCACAACACGGACCGAATGCTTGCGCGCACGTCGTTTCCGTCGACGCCTATGCGGGTCATGGACCACGTCGAGATTGATCACGGCAATGGCTTGCTGGACCGTATCGCGCGTCTACAAGTTGATGTTGCGCTCTCATTGGAGGACACGTATGCGGCCATGCGCACCGCGATCTGGTCGACGTTGCGTGGCGACAACGCCCCCGTGTCGACGACGTATCTCGACCACGAGGTGTGTTCTTTCCTATTGTGCGTGCGCGCATACGCTAAGGGCGACGCGCTCTATTACCGGGTAGATGGTCGAGAGCATCGATGTCAACATGTATTACCAACGCATGCGCACCCCCACCAACAATTGCCAGTACAACGTTGGCCGCGAGTTCAAGTCTCACGATCGAATCGTCTTTTTGGTGGGTAACGTTCGACCGGCCGCCGACCCGAACGCGACGCATGTCGGCTGGCGCTCGCGTCTCGCCTGGTACCAATTCGTCTGATTGCGAATTCACCATAATGATTTTAGGTACATACTGGAGCGATTGGGACCATTAACAACGCGGGTACGCGTGCTTCTCTACAACGCGCCGTGCATCAACGCCAACGGCGAGTATATGACGTGGCACGAGGAGCATTGTAAAATCGACTGCTCGTTTTGCCACGTCCCCGAGGCCGATCGGTGGACGACGCACCAGCGCTTCATGGACGACTACGCGGCGATGTACCTCACGGAGCAGTGGCATGAGCTGGGCCTGCATTTGCTTCCGACGGTACCGAGCTAACTCGTTTCATATGATTGTGTGTGACGCTCAGTATACGAGCGTTTACAACTTGTTCGATAATATCGGGCTACTCGATGGTCCACGGCGACGGCTTGCCGTGGCCACCGCCTATGTCTTTCGAGGCAACTATGTACAAAACGTAGAATAATACAGTATGTTTTAAGAATAGGCGCTGATGACTGCGATCACAGTCTATCTGGCTCATCGTCCACCGCTCGTTTTCGCTCAAGGCGCAACTCGCACGTCGTGGCCCGGCGGGATGCGCGGATGTGCGCAGCGTCTGCGCTAAAGTCTTCCACGAGCCGCGACGGATAACTGAGTTTCTTAAAGATCGCGCGGCGCTCAGCACTGCTGTACCGGTTGATACGGCGCGGGGCCGTCTCGGTTGAGGCAATATCCACGCACTGCACTCGCTGATGGACGTACGCCATGCCGAGCGGAGGTCCGTCCTCGCTCGGAACGGAGCTGCCGCCGTGCGCGCGGCGGAATTCGTACACCGTCGCGCTGCTAAAGTGTACCGTCTTGGCGCGCTTTGGCGTCGATGGCCCGTCGCTGCTACGTGGCCGCTTCTTGGTCCCAGTGCTCTCGCCTTGCTTGCGCTGGAGCATGCTGCGTTACGTGGCGAATGCACTTGTGGCGAATTGCACCATTTTTGGCGCGGGAACGCAGGTTTACAAAGACACGCAATGCGTTTTGGTGAAAAAAGATGTGAAAATTTGCATGCATGGGCGCCATCCACAGTACGGTTGCATGTGTGTGGTATGCAAGAGGTTTTCCCACGCTATTTCTCACGCATGAAAACACCGTGTGATGGGTGGTGGAAAACGTAGACAGTAGGAAACTTTGGACCGCTTGGGCCGTTCGTTTCGCAACATCAATGCACAGATTGTCATGTAAAACTGCACATAAAAGGAGCATGTGGTCTGGTGCGTAAAAACGAGGGACATTATACATTTTTGTACTAGTACCGATCGGTCCACTGTATCTCAATGGCGCAGCTTTGCCTAGGTGCACACAGAACATATGATGTACAAGCTCACAGAACATATGGTGCGGATGGAACGCATCTCTCTCATATCTTCCCGACCCTTGCAACCCCTCAACCCAGGGGATCCACAGAAATGAGAGAATACACTCTTACTCCCAAACTCTTTAACCCGGGGCTTTAATGACCTTTAGCGCCCTCAAACCCTCGCAGCCCCTTTAGGCCGCATACACCCACCTGCTTCCTGGCCAATCAAAAACACCAGGACCCCTGCAGACCATCTGTTCTGTGTGCATCTAGATACCAATTCGGGATGCACCCAAGCGTTAGCCGGGTGGCGAACAACTTGTTTTCCAAAGTGCCAACTCGCGACCTACCACGGATGTTTCTTTGAGCATTCCATTGTCCACGCAGCATTTGTTCATTGGTTTCGGTATGCTGGCTGCTTAGAATGATGGTAGATGGACGCGAGTGTAGGCGATCCCAATCAAGCTGATCAAAGGCCGTCCGTCACACAGTCTTGAATTGGCTTGATCGCAACGTCTTTGCAAACAATGCTATCGAGCCCCACAAACGACGATACGTGCGCCTATGCACCGAGCTCGACGCCAAAAGCCAGCGCGCCTCCAGTCTCAAGGACGCCGGTCAAAGTGCCTCTCGCCAAGCTCTTTTCGTTTGCTGACAATACGGACAAGGTCCTCATCGCGCTCGGTACCTTGAGTGCCATGGTCACGGGTGTCCTCCAGTCCATCCAAATCGTCTTCTTTGGTGATGCCCTCAACGCCGTGGGCCCCAACCGCCTGAGCGACGATACCGAAAACTTCCGTGCGGGCATCCGCCGCATCGTGATCCAGTTTGCTGTTGTCCCGATTGCACTTCTGTCCGGTCTCGCACAGATT
>NW_012156880.1:0-6119 GCF_000151545.1 Saprolegnia parasitica CBS 223.65
ACCCGTGATGTTCTACCGCTTGCTCGGCAAGTACCCAAGTGCGCTCGTCATCAAGGAAGCGACCAAGACCAAGGAAAACTCCATGTTTGAGCGCATGAAGGCAGACATTGCCAAAGAAGACAGAGCTGTCGACGAAAACATCGAGCACATTGAGCTTTAAAGATACTCCAAACTACGCAGGATGTTTTCTCTTTGTGACCGATTCCGCTCCCTGGCAACAACTAAAACGTGAAACACCAGACAGAGGGAGGCCGTACTCCCTAAACACCGGCTAGTGTACTAAGAGGCAGAACGGAAAGTGACAGCTAAGCTACGTCTACAGACTGCTGCCAAAGGACGTACAGTCCCATATCAACGGGCTTCTCCCGTAGGACTAAACATGCAAACACACATCGCCTTGTCCCGGCCTAGTGGTGTTGACGTGGGCTAGGTTCACACCCAGTGCCCCACCACTGTATGCGACCAACGGTCACACTCTTCTGTGCCGACACGTCCATGCTGGAAGACACGTTACAGGAATAATGCCAAGCTTGCGTGCACCGGTGTACTTGGTGGAGCGTAGTACAGTTGTGTGAGTCAAGGGACTCGATCCAGTAAGGGGCCGCGTCGACACGTGTATGGGCTCCGCCAACCTCAATATGTCAATCCACCGTGGTGGCGAAAACTTCTTTTTGACAACACGAAACTCTCAACGATATTTTTGCGTGCGCAGCGCTACGCCAGAATGCGTGGGGGTTGACGCCAGCGCTTGGTCGTTGGGCGGACCCTTCACGCGTGTTCCGCTCACTCCCCGAGCCTACATGCATCGTACCAGGCGTGTGTACCACGCACATATTGCAGAGTGGGATTTTGTGACACAGCATGCGTTTGCGGAAGGTTGGTCAATTCTCCAAATGCACAAAAGACAGGCAATTTAAAAGACAGGAACCGTATCCATGCATGCCATAAGCTCACGCCATCGGGTCTCTTATACCGTTACTGCACTGCAGCACACACTTTTTTGTCTAGGCGCGCACAATCCAATTCACCCGCCTTCCATCCCGGCATGGTGCGGCGCGCCTCGACACCAGCGCTGTCAATTTTTGGATCGGCAGCGCCCCTGCCAAAGGTCTCCTCCACCTCGTCTTCGATGGCGTTTTACGGACTCTGTGCGTAGACTGCGTACCAGATATTGCTCGATGAATTTCGCAGCGGGACGATCCCTGAGGACCTCGACGTCGACACCGTGCTCGACGATGTACGTATCTCATGCAAGAAACATGTCGGTAATGGCCTCCATGTATTCTAGCTTGGCGGCACACCTCTGCACGTGGCCGTCATGGCCGGCAACGTGACGGTCCTCGAGGCAATTCTTTCGCGCGTACAAGACATCAACGTCCGTGATCGGGTAGAACCCAGAGCATTCGAGATCGAAGCTTCCGCCTCTTTTATCCGTCGCCTTGTAGGCGGGCCGGACGGCTCTGGCGGTTGCAGTGGGCCACAACGAACTCGACAGCGTCCACTGCCTCATCAAGCAAGGCGCCCTTCTCAACACATACGACCAGGTATACGACATACAAGCGACAGCGCATACTATATATGGTGCTGATCTTGGAGCGCAGAACCTATCGAGTCCTCTGTACAACGCCATTTACTATTGCAGGACGGACATAGCGCTGACCCTCATTGCCGCCGGCGCCGACGTCAACGAATCTGGCCAGGTACGACTCTTGAGAACGTGGCACACCTATTTTGATGCACAGGGGAAGCAGAGCCTGCTTCTCACTGCGAGTTCGATCAGCTCCGACGACGCAGCGAACGCGCTCATCCCCGCTCTCATCGCCGCCGGGGCCAACATTACCGATGCCATGACCGTATACTGGTGTCGTTGCGACTCGATCCTTTAAAGTGTGTCCGTAGGAGTGGTTTTGTCGAATGGGCTGGTCCGACTTCAAGGTGGATCGCATGCGGCTTTTCTTGGCCCATGGCGCGCGCTTTGTCGACATGCCGGTGATCGTACGTCATCGTCACTCTTCCACGCGCCGCCATTGGTGCTGACTGTGACGAGTTCTATAGGGCAACGAAATCATGGTCGCCAACATTGCGTACTTGAAGTTCTACCTCGAGCACGGCGGGAATCCCAACAAGCAAGACAACATGGTACCTTCGATGCTATCTATCGGTTTGCGTGTGATCCGTGCGGTGTGGTATAGATGCCGCTTCTGTCCGTTGCGCTCCAAAAGCGATCGTGGGAGGCCGTCGAGCTCCTAGCACCGGTGGCCGACGGCAACTGTCTCGGCTTTATTGATCCGACCGAAGACTGGCGCAAGCCAATTTATAATGCGTCCAAGTTGTGCCTTGATATGGCCCCGCTCAGCCAAGCTGTCAAGATCAACCTCGACACAGCACTGATCGAGAAAATGCTGGTGCATGCTAGCGTCCAGCCACCTGCGGTGACTACATTCATGATTGATTGCCGCTCTTGGTACCATCGCGGCTCAATCACGACGTTCTCTAGTACTACGCGGAGGTTCTTAAGAAGGCACTTGAAGCCAAGAGCGCTTCCAACGTGGCGCTACTAGCGTCGAAGGTCGACCTCAAGTCCGAGGTATGGGCACCGTATAGTCACCGAGTGTGATCACATTCGCCTGCTAGTGCTTTCTTCACGACGCGGTCCGCAACCCCGACTTTGTGGCGTTGTTGTTGGAACTGGGCGCAGATCCCAACCAGCGCGATCAGGTACGAGGGCACGCACAAATGACTACTGTGACGAGTTGACGCCGCGCATGATGTATTAGCAAGGCTGCCCTCCGCTGCTTCGCGCTTGTCAATTGCAAAATGAGGCTTCGGCGCGCATTCTGCTGCCGCACACGACCAACTGCGGCATGGGTGACCATGTATGGCCTACTTGATGTTGCTCGAGTCGTCAATATGTCTCTGTAGTCCCCGCCACTTTTCGAGACCGTCGCGAACTCCGGTTTCCGTGGCCTGGCCCGCGATATCGCGCGTACCATCGCGTCAACGGCACCGGCACCGCCGCTGCACAAAATCTTTTGGCAGCCGTGCGTCGAGAGATCGATCCACACACCACATGCCTATGACGTGTGGTGCTATGCGCGACATGACGCGAGAGCCTATGCCAAGGTCGAGCTCGAGTACATGGCAGCTCTCTGCACGATCCTCGACGAGCCGTTCTGGTGGAAGAAGGAGGCTCTGCCGACCCTTCCGCCTGGTGCCTTCATGGGAGATACTGACGTCATCCATGGCGAGCTCCAACTCATTCGCGACGAGCTTGTGTGTCCCCTTGGCCTGGTGCCCAACACGACCCGCGGTGTGTACCATGCCGACGACGCGCTCTCGGTCGACTTGCTCTCGTCGCTCGGCCATCATCTGGCGCCGCTCGAAGCTGCCGCGTCCTGGGCTGACAACGTCTTGGAGGTCGTCGATCCAGCCATGTACGGCGCAGTGTATGGCCAAACTCGCTTCAGTGTCCACCCGCACAACATGCGACTGGGAATCTCTCCAAGTGCCATCGTGCGACATGAGGTGCCTCCGTCAATGGCGCTTGCAGACGCCGTGTGCCCGCACCTGCAGATGCTGCCGACACCGGTGACGTGGGACCCGTCCTCGCGCCAAGTGACGCTGGAGAGCTACGTCAACAACATCCATCCGTCGCAGTCGGCGCTCTATACGGTGCTGGCCGAGACACTCTCGACGGTGCTTCCCTTGCTGGATGCCGCCCGGTGGATACCAAGCAAAGATGGCCGGCGTGTTTTCTTGGAAGGCGGCCACGAGAACGAGCTACGACTACTCCGGGATGCGTACATTCAGCACCATGGTCTCGACCCGTCGACGTCTGTCGTGCAAAAGACGCTGCGGGCCTTCAAGAAGGCGCAGGGACCCATCACGAGCCAGTTGCAGCCAGCACCACCGACACTCGACGCCGCCAAACAGTTCTGGACGGACTCTGTATCGTGTCATGACGACGGCGACGACGACCGTAGCTGGCGACTTCCGAGCAAGCCCCAGTCGCACCAGGTGCTCTGCCACGTGCAGTGTCTCCGCGTGACGCCCGAGGCACCGACGATGACGACGGCGTGGCGGCGTGGGTCGGGCGCTGTCAACGAGTCTGTCGATTTCACCGCCGTCATTCTGTACGGTGCGGAAAACATTTCGCTGCGGGTCGAGTTGCGAGAGACGTACGAGTACGCTGACTTTGGCCCGCACAAGCGCAATCCTGCGATCGAGGTACGACGATAAAAGATGTTGTGAGATGTGCAACGGATGTATGTAGGTGCTTCTCAGCGACATGGTCCGTGGGCGTGAGAGTCAAGACACAGGGTTTGTGACCGTGCGACCAGGACGTCTCCTGCTGATTCGGAGCTCGGCCACGTACCGCTTTCACCTTCAGTCCGGTGACTCTTCACGTGAAGGCGTCGCAAAGCTCCTCTCCTGGGGCTTGGTGCGTCCGAGCGGAATGATCGCCAGAGCCATCGGTTGCTTTGCGAGTCAGGGCGCAATGATCGACAACGCCATCTTGTCGACGGCCGACGTCCCGCCGCAGCAACGTGCTTGGCTTCTCGATCTTGTCAATGCGACGCCACTCTGTCGCCTGCCCACCGGCGTCCAAGAGCTCGTCATCGACTTTGTTGGCCACGCAACGCTCAGCAAAGATGCGGCTCGCGCGGCGGCCACCGTAGCCACAGCTGCGCGAGAGGTCCTTGTCGCGGCATCGCTCGCCTAGACTTCTGCCAATAACCACGACAATTGTACTACACTTTAGCTATCCTATTGTCATCCTTTTGTCATTGTTGTAAGCGTTTTGCGTACAACGGCTCAATTGATAAACACGATATATACGCTTCATTTTCTTTCTCAGTGCTGTGTGCTTTCGGACGTGGCACTGATGCTTATAGCGTGGAAAGAAGGTGCCAAGAAGACGCTCTTGGTCGTCATTTTGGTGCCTGTCAACCTGGAGGAGACACACGACGGCGTTAACACCTCGTAATGTGAGTCCGTTGTCGCATGTGATACATACCGCGCTCTATGCTTTTGCGGATTGCTTGCACGTGAGCGTCGCGCGGTTCGTCTTCCTCACTCTCGCGGGCTCTGGGATCAACTTGAGGACGCACGTGCCTGTCTGTGCCACCCACGCAAAGCCGTTGCTGCCTGCACTTTGGCTAGCACGGCGGGCGCGGTTTTCAAGGCTGCACTTGGCGACCTCTCCTTTGGGCTTGTTCACGTCACGCCACGTATACTTGCCGAGCGTACACGTGTACTTGGCCGGGTACGAAATGGCAGAATACGTTGCACTGGCTGGCATGAGCGAGGGCGTGCTGTCGTAGAGGGTGCACGCGCCGTTGGGCCATGCCATCGCCTGGAACGGGATGCTGCTGCATCTTGGGTTGTCCTCGCACTTCTTCTTGCATTGGTCGACAAGTACCGAGGGTTCGGGACCACCGAGTGGGGCACGTCCCAACTTGGTCCTTGGGCGCGAGAGCCAAGACACGGGGTTTGTGACCGTGCGACCAGGACTTCTCCTGCTGATTCAGAGCTCGGCCGCGTACCGCTTTCACCTCCAGTCCGTTGACTCCTCGCGTGAAGGCGTCGCAAAGCTCCTCTTCTGGGACATGATGCGTCCGAGCGGAATGATCGCCAGAGCCATCGGTTGCTTTGTGAGTCAGGGCGCAATGATCGACAACGCCATCTTGTCGACGGCCGACGTCCCGCCGCAGCAACGTGCTTGGCTTCTCGATCTTGTCAATGCGACGCCACTCTGTCGCCTGCCCACCGGCGTCCAAGAGCTCGTCATCGACTTTGTTGGCCACGCAACGCTCAGCAAAGATGCGGCTCGCGCGGCGGCCACCGTAGCCACAGCTGCGCGAGAGGTCCTTGTCGCGGCATCGCTCGCCTAGACTTCTGCCAATAACCACGACAATTGTACTACACTTTAGCTATCCTATTGTCATCCTTTTGTCATTGTTGTAAGCGTTTTGCGTACAACGGCTCAATTGATAAACACGATATATACGCTTCATTTTCTTTCTCAGTGCTGTGTGCTTTCGGACGTGGCACTGATGCTTATAGCGTGGAAAGAAGGTGCCAAGAAGACGCTCTTGGTCGTCATTTGGTGCCTGTCA
>NW_012156880.1:43235-43894 GCF_000151545.1 Saprolegnia parasitica CBS 223.65
GAGTGTATTTTGTGATCCCTTCCTAGAACTGTACTCTACGATAAAATCCTCTCACAATATAAAGCATTGTACAGAATCTAGTTGAACCCTCGATAGTGATAGCCCATAAATTCGCGGAAAGTATTGGAACGCGTTATGCACCTGCAGCGGGACTTTTCTGGATTGCGCAATCGAGTGAATTGCACGAACGAGTGAATTGCGCAAACGAGTGAGTCGTGATTACAATTGTATTTTGATGCGCAGTATTTTGATGTGCTGTATTTTGAATGTGCGAACACACGAGAGAGCATGGCACTCGCCATTTTGACAAGCCATGTCACCCTGCATGCCACCGACGGAGGCGCCAAAGCGCCGCAACTGGACGGCCGACGACGACCTCATCCTGCTTCGGCAGGTGGGCCTCGCGCCCCCGTTCCTCGCCGATGAAATCATGCCGGGTTGGGACGTGATCGCTACGGCCCTCGGCGAGTGTGAAGACTTCGATCGCGTCGTCGATGGCAAGAAGGTGCAAAGCCGTTTCAACCTCCTTATCGAGAAGCACCGTAAGGCCAACAAGGTATCTGTGACTCTGAAACCGTCGAACGTCGCACGATTGGCGTCGAAGTGCGAGAGGAGCTCGCTGCGGCGGAGGAGCGTCGTGTCGTGGCGGCGGCCTTCGC
>NW_012156881.1:0-6762 GCF_000151545.1 Saprolegnia parasitica CBS 223.65
CCGACCACGAACAGATCTGCGACTTCCGCCCGATGGTGTGTCCGAATCGCTGCGGCCAAACGGTCCGCGCCATCGACGTCGACAGTCACCTGAGCGAGTGTAGCTACCGGTTCGTGCCATGCACCATCGGCTGCGGGCGGCGCGTCCGGGCGTGCGACATGGTCGAACACGTCAGTGGTCTCTGCACCAAGCGCGCTGTGCCGTGTGAGTGGTGTGGCACGCAAGGCATTGTCGCAACTCTCTTGGTGCTCCACCAGCGCACCGAGTGCTCGCATCGCATCCAGGCCTGCGGTGTATGTGGTGACGGCGGTATCCTCGCGCTCGATATGACGACCCACAAGACGGCAAAGTGCCGCATGCGGCCGGTCGAGTGCGTCTTTCGGCGGGACGGCTGCATGAAGACACCGCTGCTGGCCCATGAAAAGACGCAGCACGAAACGTTCGAATGCAAGTACCGTACGATCTGGTGCCCACTGGGCTGCAACGAGCACCTCGTGGCGCGCCACCTCAAGGCGCACGAAGCCATGTGCCCGATGCGCTTCGTGGTCTGCACCTTGGGCTGCGGCGCCGAGTTGCGCGAAAAGGATCGGTTCGAGCACGAAGCATATGCGTGTAGTTACAACAACAAAAAGTGACACTCGTGTATCGACGAGAGCGTTTGAAAGACCCTATGCACACAACAGCGTGGAGGGTCACAGGCTGCCGAGGCGTCTGGTCCAAATCGACTCTGCGTCGGTGCCCCGCCTCGAGCGCTGCTCGGCGATGTCGCTGGATGCATTGTGTGACTTCTCGACGCCTCTCAAAAGTTAAAATGAGATTCGTGCAAAAGCATGTGAGATGCTGGTACGATGATGTAGGCTTGCGTAAATGGAGACTTTTTATCCATCCTGCTCAGTAGTGACGCTGGGGAGGTCAATAAGACGGTAGCTTAGCGCATCCAACATACAAGTGCGAGGACGAGGCTAGGCACGTTGACGTCGAGACGGCTCGCGGGCGACGAGATCAAGAACGGATAGAAGACGTCGCTGGGCAGCGTAAACCAAATGTCGGGCGCCGGCAAAATGAGGTCCGTTGGGGCTGCCGATGGAACCTCTCGAAACGTCAGCGTCGTCGACAGCAGAAGGGACATGATGTCCGAGGCCCTCAAGAGTGGAAACACCACATTCTCTTTGGCGTAGCTCACGAGAACCGACGTGATCTTGCGCTGCGGCGCTTGCACGTCGCCCGTCAGGGCATACGAGACGAGGATGTGGGCGCTTGTGATCTACGCACAACATTTGATCAGAACATACCGTGCAGCAGGACAAGAACACTGTACGAGGTTGGTGCACACGCCGTTCGAGTAGACGCCACCGGACGTTGCATTGGCCGGTGCTGTGACGGCCACCCAGTCGCTGACCTTGAACGGATCGGCGTTGCCGTAGGCGGCGACGTGCGTGGTGGCCACCTGCAGCGCCGGTGGCACCGCGCTCGAGAGACAAAACGCTTTAAAATCGGTCAGCGACAGCTGTAGCGAGCACGAGACGAGCATGTCGCGGCCAAATTTGGCGCCACTCGCCGTGCCATTGGCGCACGGACCGGCTTGCAGCAGTGGAAAACCACCGGTAGTCTCAGCGATGGCTTGCACCGAGCCATTGGTGCCAAGAACACCGGCGCGCAGGGGCAAGTGGTCGAGGTACCCGGGGTTCCCGGACCGTTCGTACGAGATCAAGTTGGCCAGCGCTTGCGATCGCAGCACGGAGCTTGTGCTGACAAACCGGACGTGGAATGTTTGGGGTAGCGACGTCGCAGTCAACGGCACCGAGCCAAGGACCACAGACGCTTGGACACTGAGGATCGTGCCGTTGCCGTCGTGCGTGATCGTGTACGTGAGCTACGACAACGCCACATCGGTTCCAAGCATCCACATCGACGCTTCCATTCGCACCTCTTGCAAGACACTTGAGCACATTTGCGTGCTGACAGACGGCACCCAAGCCGATGCATTGCGCGTCACGTCGACCATGTCAGTCGCCGTTTGCAGCCTCGCTTCGGTCTACAGGATGATGGTCACACTATTGGAATCGATGCCATGGCCACGTACAAGTGTCACCGCCACTAGCGTTGTGGCACGGGGGGTTGTCGCCACCGAGAGGCTTTGAACAAAGGGCGACATGCCCAGCGCCGTGCACGACGCAGTGAGGTTGGTGACGGACAGGCGACAGCGCGATGTTTCGGTGCCACCACCCACGGTATACGCAATCGGATTGACGGAGAAGCACGTCGACGAGCTCAGCGACGCGGCCGGGAGCATGAGAAACCCGTTGCCGTTTGGCGTCGCTGTCGATCCGTTGATGTAGGCCTGCGCGAGAATGGTTGTAACTCAAAAACACAGGTTTTAGACCCACCTGCACAAAGTCTCCTTGGCGGTAAATTGGAGAATACACCGTTGACGTCGACTGCATCACGAGCGACTAGAGACGCGTCCAATGGATCGTTCGGTGCTTTGATACAAGTGCTACCTGCTCATAGGACGGATCCGACGTCGTTGACGCGACGGCGCCGGGGGCTGGCGGGGCAAAGTACGTGCCGCTGACATCGCTGTTGGCCACGTATACGCACATGGCTCCGCTGCTTGCATCGGGCATGTCGAGCATCCTACACATCGAGTAAGGAGGTGTAGAGGGAGGTAGCGAGTTGAGACCCATATTTGGTGTTGATGGCCACCAGCGAAGCGTCGCAGTAGGGAATGGCAAAGGGTACGTCGATTGCGACGCAGCTGCCTTGCATGGCAGCGACTTGAGCCGGCGAGCACTACATAAGCACGTGCATTGAATTCAAAGCGGCTTGACGATGTAGGGACCTCGGGGTCGCAGCAGCAGCGCGCGTCGCAGACGCCGGCCGTCACATCGCACGCGCAGGCGCACGTGAAGCTGCTGCACACGCCCGTGCTAGTTCATTTCAGCATGCGCGACAATATGATTCACAAGGACGAACACTGGTGCAGGCTGCTTGCAGGTGCAGCCGAGAGGTGTCGTCGTCACGACCGACGTCGCATTTGGCGGCACGAGCGACCAGTCGACGGTGGCAGCAACCGCAACGCCGAGACCAAGTCCTCGCCACATGGATCGCATTGCGTCGTCTGTCGACCGAAGCTACCAACGACGTTTCAAAGATACTAGGGCTGCGATACTCGATCGATGGATAGTTGGAAAGATATATAGTTGGATCGTTGGATAGATAGGTGTAGATAAGCGTCGAAATCCATTGTCCTATATGGCTACTACGAACATTGCTCTAACTGCAAGAAGGCAGGACGCCCTAAAGGCTCTCTATCGACGTTCCAAGACCACGCTATAGGAACCTATAATCAGCATCCTTCCGGTTGTGGTCCTGCTGTTAGTAGGCACGGTTGCGAGCCGCCAACGCAGTCCTTCTCGGTTTCACGGCAGTCTATGTCTATCACTTTGAGATTGAATAGCTCTTGGGCAAAGTCAACGACAGCACGCGGCGCGATTCATGGTGCGAGCGCGCGTCTCTGGTTCGTCAATCGAGTCATGGCCAACATGACGCTCGAGCTCGTCGTTGGCGAGAGCAAGTCGGCGCAACAGCCAAAAGAGATAATACTTCAATTAAATGTCATTATTTTTTAGATACGAGTTTATAACGGGGGAGTAGCTCGTCGTGGCGCCGCCGACGCTTCTCCGTCGGCTCGTTCAAAATGCACTTGATGGACATGTTCCAGTGCTTGTGCCGAGGGTCTGTGCTCAGCAGCCGGGTCTCTGGCGCGAGATACAGGGTGATAAGATAGACACTGGCGACGGCTGCGATGGTGGCGACGAAGCCGAACTTGGCGATCGCCTTGGCGGTTAACTTGCGCGCCAGCTTGTCCCTTTTCTTGCGCATGAGTGTGATCGCAATTTTTTGGCGCAGCGCGCGAGTGGTGTCGCAAGGGGCGCGGCGATCCGCGCGAGATGTCCCCCCAAGAGCGTACCGAACCGTATATTGACGACGTATTGATTGATCCACAAGAGGTAATCGAGGATACTGTAGTCGGTGACCATTCTTGTTGTTGTTGTTGTTGTTGTTGCTGTTGTTGTTGTAGTTGTTGCTGTTGCTTGGATAATGAATGAGAGCGGAAACCAATTTGCAGGTTAGGTCAACGTTTTGCCTAGGGGACGCACTCGAATGGTCAACTTGGGACCTGCTTGGGGACAAGGATTTTGGGATAGGGATCTTGGGCACTCTTCGTTCTATTTATACCAGCCAATCCGAGCCGGCTCCACGCGCTTCGTTTGGGACCTTCAATTTGAGGACTTGCTCTGAAAAAGGTCAGAATACCCTTGTTCTAGGGCCTCTGTCGGAGAGGGATCACAGCGGCCCGTTGTTTGCGACCACGCGCAGCATGAGCAGCCGATGGCAACCAAGGCAGCGACGACGACGAGAAGCATCTGGACCGCCGCAGTTGCAGTGACCGAGAGGGTGCTGCCCGTGCCAGCGCACATCTGGACAGAGCTCGCGACGAGCTTCCACCTGCGCTGCGACACCATCGTTGCCGCCCGACGTCGGCCCCATGCACTTTCTCGACTTGCGTCGCCCGATCCGGTCCAAGCTGGCGCCACTCCGATCGCCGCAAGACGGCAGCGACAAGCAGCGGTCTCTCGAACGCCTTTGCGACGCTTGCTTCCGACGGCGATGACCAAGACGACGACGACGACATGCCGCCGTTCGATGCTGCGACCTACACGCAGCGCTCAACGCTTTAGCATCGACGACCTGTGACTGGACGACGGCAACAAAGCAAGCCTCGGCGGCAACGACCACGTTGGTCGGCTCTACGACCTTTGATCGATATGGGAGCGATCCCGCGACCGAAGAAACGGATCGCCATGGGTGGCAATTTCTTAGCGCAAGGTCATGGCGCCGGCCACGTCGATGACGTTCCTGCATGCCACGCTCGTCAACGACATCTTTGCGCCGCTGCTCTCGATGGCCATGAACGCACTTTGTAGATGCACCGCTCGGCTGGACGAGGCATCAATACCGATGGCAGCAGCGCAGGGAGCGATGGTTGCGTCGAGTACGATGCTGTCGCGGCCTGCAACAGTCCTCACCGGCGTATGCAAGTCCTGTAGGCATCCGCTACGCCAGCGATCAAAGTATCAATCTACCGACAGCGATCATACCTCAATGGGTATATCTATCTACTTGAGTACGCTCGATACGAAGCGCATCGCAGAGGAGGAGCACGGCGTTGGCGCCCATGCAGCGACCCCAGAGACTCAGTGACGTCAGCTGGACCGAGTAGTACGTGTGAAGCGCGCATATGCACATCAATATATCTCGGCTTTCTATCCAAAAATGACAACTTGCCCATTTTCAAATGGGAGACTACCTTGAAGACCGAGCGAGACGTACGTTCCATCGGATCTACGCGTTGCTACGGCCACCGTAAGAGCATCGACACACCCTTACCTGCCCGAGCCGGCGCAGTCGAGAGCCGCAAATGCCATGCCGCGCTGGAGAAGCAACACCAGAATCCTTCGACGTGCGACGTGCTCATGCCGTGCACGTACAGTACGCAGTGCGTCTACATGGCCATGAGCAATGCTGAATATCTCAAATGCGGCAGTCTATCTATCTATCTATCTATCTATCTATCTATCTATCTATCTATCTATCTATCTATCTATCTATCTATCTATCTATCTATCTATCTTGACTGCAGGATAAAAAGTATGTGTCAGTGCGGTGGCCGATGGGATGACGACGAGATACTGAGTTGCCCTGTTACTGCCTTAGCGTTTTTGTTTGTTGTCCTAACCCTAAAAGAAGATCCATTGCTGTCTTACATGCCACGCGGCTTGGGACCGCCGGCCGCCTTGGCCATAATAATCTACGCGACGAAGCGCATGAAACAAAGGGTATCGAAAGGATCATCGATACCTGGTCTACTCGGAGGACCGTGATGGCCACGTCCGCGCCGAGACGCAGCGCCGACTTCTTCGTCTCCAAATGGTCGAGGACCTTGGCGCTGAGCATGTTGTCAACGACGCCCGTCTCGCTTTCGCACTCGACATCGACGCCGGCGTTGGCCTTGCCCGCGCCGTGGGCCGCGTACAAGCTCGAGATGACCTGCGTCGCCATCTGACCGGCGTTCTCAGCCAGCGTCCGGGGCACAATTTCGAGCGCCTCGGCAAACTTCTTGATCGCGTACTGGTCGAGGCCCGGCGTCGTGTTGCCATACGCTTCAATCTGACGCGCAATCTCGATTTCGGTCGCGCCACCGCCGGCGACGAACCGCGTGTCCTTGCACGCGGCCTTGACCGTGTTGACACCGTCGTCTACAAGCATATCAGATCGATATCGTCGACGTAGGTGACGCACCGATCGCACGCTCGAGGTCGTTCAGCACGTTGTCGGTCGACGCGCGGAGGATGATCGTCGACATCTTGGCGTCCTCTTCGTCCTGGCGGAAGATGGTGATCTTCTTGCCGCCGATTTCGTGGACGCCGACGAAGTCGCAAAAGCCCATCTCTTCGGGCGTCGGCGCGCCGAGGCGCACAAGGGCCGTCGCGTTGACCGCGCGGCAGAGGCGGCGCAGCTCCCACTTGCTCTGGATACGGATCGAGAGGAGCTTGTACTTTTCGAGAAAGTGCAGCGCCATCTCCGAGATCGAGCCGCCGGCAATGACGACCTTGGCGCCCGACTCGGCAATGCTGCGGATGGCTTCATCGAGGCGCTCTTCCTCGCCCCTTGTGTAGTTCATGAGCTCGTCCGCCG
>NW_012156882.1:0-2608 GCF_000151545.1 Saprolegnia parasitica CBS 223.65
CTGTGTTGGATCTGATGTTGTTTGTGGTCCCCCCGACCGTTGTTTTTGTTTGTTGTCTGGCTGGAGCATGTCGTCGTCTTCCTCGGATACGTCGTCTTGTACAGCGTGGCGATGAGTTCCTCATCGCTCAGCGTCGCTTGGTCTGATGGCGCGGCTCGCAGCAGGCGAAGGCGTCGAAGGACGAGGCCTCCTTCTGCCGCGGCCTGGATGACCGACGGCCGCGCTTCGGAGGACGCGGCCACTCGTCGGTTGGTTTCGCTTGCGGAACGGCTGGGAAAACGCAGAACTCAGCGCACTATTGCGGGCTGTTGCTCGCAGTCTCCCTCCTATGTGATTGCTATTCGAAAGTTGCCAGATACAAGGCAAGTTAAATGACTCTGGTTTCGAGCCTTGCCTGCCGCACGGTGTTACTACTACTTGGAGCTAAGCAGTCGGAGGTACGCAGCGTGACCACTCCTGGCGCTATGCGCGTGCCAAGAAGCGGCTAAGAGGAGCGTATCTTCTTTGCTAAAGAAGTGCGTCTATCAATGCCGCTGATTAGCGCAGCAAGTCCGCAATTCTAGACAGTCCGACAGCAACGGATTGTTTTTACGTCGTTTTGTCGCCTTTAGCAAGCATATATGCATACTGTCAGCGTAATGCAAACCCAGGTTTTCGAACTTGATGACCCGGACTGAAGCCTTAAAGATTTGTTCAAGATGTTGTTCTCTGTCACTCTCGCATTGCATACCACGTCGGTCACGCTATCGATGAGGTCAAGCTGTCCTGGGCGGGCGATACATCACGGCTCCAGAGGCTCCAATGCGTATCATGGGAGTCACGCCGATGCGCACAGCGTCGTACGCCTCGTTCACTGTACACAAGGAGTGTAAGCAAGCTTTGCGTTTCGTGCCGGGAGCTATGAACGGCACGGGCGCGCGAGTTCGTAGCAACCAACGGACGACGTTCATGGCCTTTTTATTACCTCATCTTGTGAGCATTCCTGACGATGGAATATCACCAAGAACGCGACTTCACAGCCACATTCGTCTCTATTACACATGGCAAACGGCAAACGGCGAATGAAGGTCATTGGTTACCTCGCATGCGTCAATGAAACCGTGCTTTCGGCAGAAAGTACCCGTTCTCCCATAGGAAGGCAAGCGGTATCCCATACGATCGCTCCTGTAACTTCGGCGCGAGACTACGTTGTACAAAGATCTGCGCACTGTCCACGGTGTTGTTCACGCTACCGTCAAGGAAGTGTGTCAGGGCCTAGGTCTACTTGCATGTGATGACAAATAGTGCCGTTGTCTATGGCCACGATCAGGCAGCACACCGCGGCTTTGGTGAAGAGTACATCTGCCAACCAGAAGACATCGTCATCGACAGCCACTCCCCGCTGTGGTTACCTACTTGATATATTTCATGTACCCAGAGCTTGCTTTTATTCCCATCCATCTGCTACCAGCGTACCATGCTTAAAGTGCCATTTTGGCGCTAAATTACGACGTCATCGCTTGGTACCTGACCAGCGCGTTTAAACGTCTGCCCACAGTTATGAAGCTCTCGAAGACGAGGTACAAGTTGCAACAACAAACGACGACGACAATCGGCTACAAGAAGAAGCGGCTATCAACTACCCCGTTGAGACCTCAACTCCATCAACATCGCTGGCTTCACTCCTCACCGTCTCGAGCTCAAGGTCAACGTTAGTGTCATGCTCCTGCGTAACCTGTGCCAATGTCGCGGTTTGTGCAACGGAACGCGACTCGTTGTGCAGGCATTGCGTGACCTGTGCATTCAGCCTACGAAATTCGGCTGGCACGCAAGCTGGCGATGTCGTTCTCATACCTCGCATCTTGCTCATCAACGACGGTCCGCACAACACTCTGCCGTTCCAACTTAAGCGTCTGCACTTCCCCGTTCGTCTCGCATTAGCGATGACTATTAACAAGTCACAGGCTCAGACGGTACCTGAAGTTGGCGTCTAACTACCGGAACCAGTTTTCGCGAACGGACAGCTCTCCGTCGCGACGGCACGCGTTCAAGCGCGTGCATTTATCAAAAATCTCGGCTCTCAATTCGAAAGTCGAGTGTGGACAGACGTACGACACCAAAAACATCGTATTCGAAAAGGACCTTGACGATACCGACCAGGCCATACCAGACACTACGTTACCATAAAAGGAGCTTACAAAAACGAGCTTGGCTGCATGATAACCATTGCACAAACTACATCACCGCAAAAAGTGTGGCCGTAAGGCCGCTGGGCTCACCCTAGTGGGTTCAGTAAAAGCAAATATGATGACACTCGGTTCCTAGCTTTGCGGGCCATGCCAACTAGTACAACCGCGAAGCGTTAAGATGAGCGGAGCGAGGCAACGTGGAGACAAAGACAAGCGCAGCGAGTTTGCCATACCGGCAGACCGTAACGCACAAGAACAAGCTCTAGCGGACAACGAAAAGCAGAAGAAGGCTACGGCTGCCGGCGTTAAGAAACCCAGACTCGAGCGTACGCGCTTGGTGGAAGCACCCGTAGGCTTCTCCTGGCTTAAGCTTGCAATCCCAGGCCCTCTTATTCCGCCCACTATCGGACCCTGAGACCGAGCCGGAGATGGGAAGTGGA
>NW_012156882.1:2964-7096 GCF_000151545.1 Saprolegnia parasitica CBS 223.65
CGTGTCTCGGTTTGCTCACGCAGTTGACCGACAGCGAAGCGGTCCGACGTGAAGTGAGTCGACAACTCTGCGCAAAGCACGTGCCGCCCAGTGGCAAATATGTGCGCAGCGAGTATGCGCACGAGGTGTGCATCTATGAGCCGTATGCCACGTCATTTTCGTGACCTCTTTGCCTCACGCTGTTGGTTTTGGTCAACCTTTGAAGCCCACTTGCGCTGTGGGACGAGTTTGTACAAGCGCTCTGCGAGGACTATGCGATGGTTCTGCAGCCTGATGGTGAACCTCGTCTCCCAGGGACCTGTGTGATATACGACGTCTTTATTACTACGCGCAACCGTATGCTCGAAACTTTAAAGTCCTACGATCGCGAGTTCCTACTGAGATTTCTAGAGGGCCTCGCTACCGCCAACCAGCAGCAACGCGTTGTTTTCGCTGTTGTATGCCGCGAGCTCGACCTGCCTCCAACCAACGAAGACGCCAATTTTTCTTTGCGTCGAAGGCGGCTCTAGAAAGAGCTGTTGTCTAAATTTCTGCTTGCGTGGCGTCGGTCCAACGAACGCGTCGCGATAGTGTGACCGTAGGGCCACAGGGCTCACCCTAGTCCGAGTACATTTCCAAATCCATTCATTTTCCTAGGCATGCCGCTGCTGTGGTATTCCGTTGGTGAAGCTGATGAGGAACGACTGGACTGCGAACACATGGGCGTTCGTGGGGATAAACTCAACGCACTGCAATTATGTGACTGAGTGGTGGTCGGCGATGCTCGCCTTTCTACTACGAGTAGTTTGTGCAGACTGCAAGAGAAGTCAGAATGACATTCGGTTTCGGACCCAGATTCAACGCTAGTTTCGTAGCAAACTCGGGTAAAACCAGGGCGCAAGAAATGTCATCGACAAGCTTGACGGGACGCTTCCGTCACGCCTCGAGGATTTGTACATCGTATTCATGAACGATATCGCGTCGTGGTGTCTTACGGTCGACGTGGCCATCAATGACTACGGCGAGATGTAATACAACGTGCACTTTTCGGTGGGCACAAGAGCTTTGGCTTTGAGGATCCTCGCGCCAGCTCCTCGCATGCGTCGTCGTCATGAGCGACGATGCTTCAGCAAATACTCTCTGGTGGCTGCTGGAGCTACGAGCGCGAGACGACCACTGTCCCGTGCCCTCCCAGGATGATCGCGCACAGAAAAGACACGTCGTGGATAATGTGGTAAATCTTACTTGGCTAATGATTTCCTAGAATAATGGTCGGATTCGAAATGTGTGCTGACGGCAGTCCCCCTTCCTATGGAACCGGAGCCCTCAATCTGATTAAGTTTGGACGACGCCGCTAGAGCTCTCAATTGTAGGGCAGAGTCTACATGGATAAACTCTGTGCAGCATCAATCTCGTATCGTATCGTCTGCGGGCAATAGACACGAGGTGACGCTTGCCGACGCCGTCATCGAAACTGTGATGCTGTGTTCACAGTACATGCTGTAGCAATCTCACGATAGGATACCGCACTACCGGTACGCTCCCAGCACCAGAGTGGTCGGCGTCCGACAGGCATGCTGGCGAGTGGGATTTTGCTGATTCATGCGTGAAAGGTTTGCATTGGAAGCAAGCACTTTGTGGTTTCGAATATAGCGCACTTCAAGCTCACGCCTGGTACTACGCCCCGAGCGCCCATCACCACGCATTGTATTCGTTAGCTGGTGCGTCGGGCAAGCCGCGACCCCACGCCTCGATGCCGTGTACATCGAGTACGGCATACACCGAGGCGACGAACCGCCTCATATGATTGTGTTGGTGGTGTACAGCGTCTCCAGACCAGATGCAAGTCGAGCAACACGGCAATGAACAAAGCCTCGAGCAAGAATGGTACATCGGCTCGTGGTTGCAGCATGCGCTTACTTGTCGACATGCGAAGTGTCGTCCTCACGCATCGGGCCCACGCCCGATGGCAGTTGCGATTGCGCCCGGCTGAGCGAAAACTGGTGCCGCCTGCAAGCTCAATGCAGGCCGAGCGCTGATACCTTAGAACGTCGAGTTGACGGACCAGCGATCGCATTGAATACATACCGTAATACTAGTACTCCTTTGTCATGTTGCGATTTCCTGTGTGCATGCGCAGCGGAAGCCAGCAAATGTGTGCTATCTTTCTATCAATGGGGACCCACGACCTTCGAGGCCTAGTACCTCGACGAAACGTGCGGCAATCCTCCAGGGTCGGTGTGACCACCTAAGCAACTCCTCGATCCTGGCGTCCCAGTCGCCGAGGTTGCTCAGCTTCCACGACAGCAGCGATAGATGCTTCACCATCCGCGAAGGATACGTTCGGGGCCCACAGCTAAGACCGCACTGTGTCGACTTGATGATAGCATGGTATACACGAAACGGTATCTCGTGAATAGACTGCTGTAGATAGTTCCAAATGTACGGCAATCATGATGACGCGCTCATGAATATACGCTCCATCCGGGCGGCGCGAGGTTGCGGACCGCCTCCTCACTCCAGCCCGATCGGTCCCTGTGAAGAACTAGGCGTGAATAATAACTACTAGTATGTACCGCTGATGAGAACGGCGTGGGGATCGTGTCGAGTGAGCTTGTTGTGTGTCATATGCGAAATTGACGAATTGTGGGCAGGATTGAGTATAAAAGAAGTATGTCTAGTCTTTTCACAGGATTGTTCGCAAAAATTCGATACAAACGTTGCTACACGCCTTGAAGTGGATTGGTCGAGATTTACCAACTCCCACGTGTGTGTTGAAATATGCTGACGGCGCTTTTGCGGACTGGACGTCGGCGTGCCTTTGGGACGACGACGACGATTGAGAAGACGCCACTTGGTACTGTCACGAGCTACTACGACAGCCAATCTGGCCAGCACGTCCGCTACTCGGATGCTATCCAGGTCCACGGTCTCCAGCTTCCAGCCCCAGGCGTCAAGGGCCTTGCCTCCGTTACGTTGACGACGCCGATTGACGTGCCAGCCGCCGTCGCCACGCACATGTACCTCACCTCAAACGTTGCGCCCCACGCGCTCGCACTTGGAGTCTCATGCGCGGCCTCACGTCGCGAGTGGGACGATGCCATTGCCATCGCCGCCGCTGTGACGTCTCTAGCCCGACCCGTCAAAGTCACGCTGCTCGACCCATTTGCTGGCAACCCGTACGATGTGCAGCTCTTGGGCTCGCTTCTTGCGGACGCCGGTGTGACTGTGCTGACGCTGAACACCGGAAGTGAAAACGACTCGGACTTGTTGGAAGAAGTCTTTGAAGCTCTCACGTGGAGTGACGTCGTGGGACTGCCCATGAAGCAACGCATCGGCTTGCGCTCTCTCGACTCGGATCTTGTCTCATTCGCCGCTGGCAGCCTCGCGATCAAACACTATGATGTGTGCTTTGACGGAGCTGACGCAATGACACCCGCAGGCTTGACGGACGTTCTTGCCGACGCTGGTCTTCCCCATTCTCTACAGCTTTAATATCGACAGAACTCCGGATACTGATACGTATGACTGTGCATTATTGTATCCATGAAGTTTGTTCATGCGCTCGAGAAGACAGCATCGTGGTCTTTTGCGCGCGTCGGATGCATTGGCGTGTCGAGTTTCATGCTCGGGCGCAAACTCATCGTTGTCGTAGGCTCCATAAGACCTTCGATCTCAGCAATCGCAGAGCGCGTACTCGCCGTCTCCGTCAGCTCTTCCTCTTTGCCTTCTTCGGTGGTCGACGCGCGGCGACGGCGCATCGGAGTGTTGGACTCCACGGACGCCGGTTCGTACCGCGTCCGGCGCGAGCGCACGACCTTGACAAGCACCAACACGAGGACGACGACGACGAGCGCCGCAACACTGCCGACCACCGCGCGCGCCGGCGTATCGAGCGACTGGAGGTACTGCACCGGGTCCGAGAGTGCCGACGTTGACGCATTGTGGGCGACGTGCTCGACGGCTTGGGCCGCGAACGCGTTCTTCTCCGTCGGCGTCTGGCACACGGTGTTGCCGTTCACGACGCCAATCCAGTTGAAAAGGAGGTTGTCGGGCTTCGTGGCCGCACATGGAGAGCGTAAAGACGCCCGGCGGCGCCTCCTCGAAATGCAGCACGTACTTGCCCGCGGCTTGGCTCTCGGATGCCAAATCG
>NW_012156883.1:0-6739 GCF_000151545.1 Saprolegnia parasitica CBS 223.65
CGTTCTTGCAGCACTGCGTCACGGTCCCATCTCCACGCAGAGCTCCACATTCGTGGCCTCTCGCCAGCGTCCATGGAAGCCGAGGTAGACGGGCCTATTTTACATCTGATAGGACGGAGCCCCGACGAACGGAACGATCCTATGTAGCGATCCCAGCTCGTAATGGACTCGGTGCTCGCGTTCCAGCACCTCGCGCAGCTCCATGCCATTTCGCCCGATGACGTGATCGAGATGGCGACGCACGCGTACGAAAGCTGGCGCGTGCGCGACAAGACGCGCCCGAAGAACGTGTTTGGGGCTCTTGATACTCGCCGCCGCGTGCGCCCGACGTCGCCCAAGAAGGCACCGACGCGACAGTCGGCCCGCGCGTCGACGCGGGCGTCGTCAATGGCCGAGGCGTTCCAGCCGCGGACGATTCCGCTGGCGTCTCTTGCTGCGTCGAGTGGAACGCAACACGAGATCATTGCGATCGATGATGACGACGACGAATACGACGACGATGCTCCGCTTGCGTAAGCACCTTTCGAATCGCCTTCGACCACTAAAAAATGATGGGGTCAACCCAATATGACATCGACGCCGTATCCGACTACATCAGACGTGTTTCATCGTTGTTCTAGTTGGCGAATGGTTTCTTCGGGACGGCCGACGCAGTGTGCTAGGAAGACAATGCGACTCGGGATGCCTGTTGTCTTTGAGTGTACCAAGCATGGTCTCGAGGTAAAAGCTACGACGCCAAGACGATCCCGTGACTGCGGTTGATGCGCAAGAGATGCGAGTAACAACAACGTCGACGGTTGATGCGTGTGGATATCGTATATCTTCGGAACTTTTAATCATATCAACCCATATATATATGATATCAACCGAACGGCTCGGAGTTTAGCAACATGTGCTGGCAGTGTGGTAGCCTGAGTGTCTTTCCAGACCGTCTGGTCTAGTACGGGCCAGAAACAAGTCTGCGAGTAGAAAGTAACGCACGTCATCCCGCGCGCCTCTGCAGACGCTTGTCGAAATACAACTGCGTGCAGCGACCTCGGTCGTACGTTACAGTCACGCTTTGAGTCACACAAGCGGCCATTTAGTTGTGCCGACGAAAGACGCCGCGAGGGGCTCGGGCTTGACAAGCAAGCTTCTCATTCTTAATTGCCTCCAGAAGCTGCTGTCAAATCGCTCAATTGAGCGTGATAGCAAACTCGCAAACTCGCAAAATGCGAGCGAACGTTCAAATGACCGCATGGCAAATCTGTGCCCGTAGCGTGTTGTCGCACGCCAAATTGCACTGCCACTTTGCACCACCACTTTGCACTGCCTCTCTATCTCCGGCTGCGCGCCTCCGAGGACGAGATCAACGCACTTGCAGCAACTTGGCTACTTGTGAGAGAGAAGGGCAACATGGCCATTACATATCATTCCATTTCATTCGTGTCCTTGCCTCTTGCGGCGACCACGTTGTCGACGCTCCTCGTCATGGCTGCGCGTCGTCATCAATTGAGACGAGCGAGTTAGTTCCTTCTACCATAGACCGATCATGTAACCCACCAAGTCAGTTTGTGGCTCTGGGACTGTCGTGCTTCTTCGTCGAACGCTGCCACCGCCACGTCAGAATACGGTAGAGCGTTGATAACGGCCAAGCCACTCACTTGGCTGGGAGAGCAGCGACACCACGTGGCACCACCACGTGTCACGATCGAATGTACGGCTGCGATACCGCGAACATAGGTAAGTATCGTTATTCCACTGGCGCTCTGTAAAAGCATTTTGCCATCGACGACGCAAGTAGCTGCGGTCGAAGGATGGTGGCGCCGGTCAAAATTTGGCTCTTTGACGAGGCCGATTTGTACCCCAAGGAACCTAGCCACCTCACGGCGCTCGATACGCAGTCGTACCTCCACGCGTCCAAGCTCATCACCGACGATGCCTTGTATGACGACGACGACCCGTTCATTGACGGTGACGCGCTGCGAGAAGGTGGTGCACTCGACCTCATGAGCCGCGAAGCCATCGGGCTCCTCGGCCAGTACGCGGCCGTCGGTATCATCTATGGCTGCCTTCCCGGTCTCCTCTACCCGCTCTACGTCAAGTATCTCAACTTTTCAGGCTTCCAAGCGTCATCCTACAAAGTACTCGTGACGCTCTGCTGGTCGTTCAAGGTGTTTCTCGGCATGCTCACCGACTGCTTTCCCATCGGCGGCTACAAGCGCAAGCCGTACATGCTTCTCGGCTGGAGCATGTGTCTCGTAAGCGTTGTGCTCATGGCGCTCAATCCGTTCCCGGACCCGTACATTGGGACTGCCCTCGCTGGCTTGAGCCCGCGCATCATTGCGCGCGTCCGCGGTGGCAACCTTTCGGTCTTGTCGAAGGAGATGCAATCGCACATCAACTTGGACGCGCCCAACCAAGGCAACTTTTGGATCCTCCTCTCGACGCTCGGCAGCTTTGGCTACATGCTCGCCGACGTCGCCGCCGACGCCATGGTTGTTCAGTACGCCCAGCGCGAGCCGATTGCTATCCGGGGTCGATTGCAGTCGGCGATTTACTCGGTCCGGTACGCGTGCAGCATGATCCCGCTGCTGCTGATCGGCTTTTGCATGAACGGACCGCAGTACGACGGCAGCTTCAACTGGTCCATGAGCCCGAACCTCATCTTTGCATTGCTCGCGCTGCCGTGCGTGATGGCCATGTGGTGCTGCATGTTTCTCATCGTCGAAGATCGCGATGTCAAGCCGTACTTTCGCAGCTACCTCCAGAGTCTCTGGAACCTCCTGCGACTGCGGGTCATGTGGCAGATCTGCGCGTTCCGGTTTCTGAGCAATTTCTTCTACTCGTTTGACACGACCGTGACGCTCATCATCCCGAGTCTCTGGGCCAACGTCCAACCGCTGACGAAATCGATCACAGCGGTCCTCAACGCCTTGCTCACGTCGGTGGCCATCTACATTTGCGGGCGGTACGGCCTCAACTGGAACTGGCGCGTCTCGATCGCGCTGGCCACGATTGGCGTCTTGGTCATCGATGCGTCCGTCATCTTTGTCACGACGTGGGGGGTGATCCGGAACGAGTATTTCTTCACCATCTCCCAATTGGCGTACAGCCTCCCGGCAGGCATTCGGTTCATTGTGTCGGGCTACTGCGCCGTCGAGATTGCCGACATTGGCAACGAAGGCGTTGTCTTTGGCCTCGTCACGACGATCGTCAACCTTGCAACGCCCTTCTCGACGGCATGCTACAAGCTCATTGACTCGTACCTCGACCTCTCCAACAACGACCTCGCAAGGGACTCGACGCACGTGCGCTGGCAAGTGACCTACGCGTTCGTTATCTCGTACGGCTTCAAGTTTGCGTCGTTGCTCTTCCTTGGCTTGTTGCCACCGCAGAAAGCTGCTGTCCAAAAGCTCAAGCGCACAGGCGGTGCCAACTCGTATGCAGCCACCGCCGTCGTCGTCGCGTTCTTTCTCGCGCTGCTCTTCTCGGTCGTGACCAACTTTATGGCGCTCTTCCCGCGCACCTCGTGCTATCGTATTGCGGGCGGGAACGGACAGCCCATTCTCCAAGGCAACGTGACGATCTGCGGCTAATACGTCGCTTCAGCTGCTAGTCTTTCCGTCCGCACGTCCAAGTATAATCCAAGCGTTCTTATCTCGACATCGTCTTCTCTTGTCCATCGGTCCTAGCTTCCAATCATGGATCTCTCCTTACAAGACCCAGTCGACTTGAAGCCGCCGGCTCCAGCGCGACATCAAGCGCCTCGCCGACGACCGCCAGCAAGCCAACCTCGCGCGCCACTCCAAGTATGCCAAGCAGTCGGCCGAGGAGCTCGAGGTCAACGTCATCTCGCATCGCATGCAGCGCTTCGCGGTCTGGTTTGGCGGCTCCATGGTGGCCTCGACGCCCGAGTTCCACCGCGTGTGCCACACCAAGGCCCAGTACGAAGAAGAGGGCCCTCGGATCGCGCGTCACAACCCGGTGTTTGCCGCGACCATGTAAGTCGACCACGCACGACACTTGAATACGACTGCGCTTTCTGTCCTTTCGACGCTTGTACATGGCGGCTGCAGACGCCAGACGTCATTCCCATGAGCGCCTCGACTGGTGCCTACAGCATATTGAACGCCTTCACTTCATCAGTGTACGGGTCGTGGGTTGTGTACGTTTACGTACCACCCACATGCAAACACTGTCGAACGCGGGAGCCGCACGTGTGCACCGATCGCAACGACCTCCATGTACCGGCCTTAGGTCGGAAACCACGCCGCAGTGCGAGGCTTGTTGACAGCGGATGGCTGTGCGAGGACCGCCGAGTGGACGAGGCTCGACACCGACGATCGCATCATCAGCCATGCAGCAGCTGGAGGCAGCGTGGGCGGCTTGCAAGCGCCACTTCTGCCATCGTTTCTTCTTGCAACCATAGATCCCCGTCAATCGAGGGGTCTACTGAGCTAACACTCAGATGACGACGGTTAGAAATTAGTCCACGCACCGTTTACCCTAGCCCCCATCTAACCCCGAGCAGTCCTCTGCCACTTTCCCCAACCGAAAGCATCGCCTGCTAAAACAGAGGCGCATCATCGTTTCCTCTATTATTGCTACTATATCTAGCCGCAGATGGTCTTGTTCCTCGTGACGCGCGGGTGGCCGTAGCCGCCTGCGATGCGATAGTACGACGTTTGCGGGAAGAGCGCCATGAGGTTGGTCACAATCGAAAACGTCAAGGCAACAGAGAACACGAGAAGCACCGCGAAGGCAGCAACCGTGCTCGAGCCGCCGGTGCGCTTGAGTTTTTGCACCGCCGCCTTTTGCGGTGGCAGCAGTGGCAGAAACGCGAGCGAGACGAGTTTCAAACCATACGCAATCGCATACGAGTACGTCACTTGGAGGCGCACGTCGTATGTGTCGGCGGCCAGATCCTTTGGCGAAAGCGTCAAGTACGAGCTAATGAGCTTGTAGCAGACCGTCGAGAAGGGCGTTGCGAGGTTGACGATCGTCGTGACGAGGCCAAAGACAACGCCTTCGTTGCCAATGTCGGCAATCTCGACGGCGCAGTAGCCCGACACAATGAACCGAATGCCCGCTGGGAGGCTGTTGGGCAGCAGGGAGGACGTAAAAAAGTACTCTTCGCGGACAACATTCCACGTCGTTAGCATGAGGATCGTGCCGTCGATGGTCAGAACGCCGATCGTAGCGAGCGCGATCGTGATGCGCCAGTTCCAGTTGAGGCCGTACCGCCCGCAAATGTAGATGGCCACCGACGTCAGCAGCGCGTTGGCGACTGCAAAGAGCGACTTGGTGAAGGGCTGGACGTTGGCCCAGAGACTCGGGATGATCGGCGTCGCAGTGGAGTCGAAATTGTAAAAGAAATTGCTCAAGAAGCGGAACGCGCAGATCTGCCACATGACCCGCAGTCGCAGAAGGCTCCAGAGGTTCCAGAGGTAGCTGCGAACATGCGGCTTGACGCCGCGGTCCTCGACGATGAGGAAGAGCGTCGCCCAGATGGCCAGCGCGCACGGCGCAATCAGCAGCGCAAAAATCACGTTCGGGCTGATCGACCACGTAAAGCTGCCGTCGTACTCGGGTCCGTTCATGCAAATGCCCACAACGAGGAGCGGCAGCATGCTAAACGCGTACCGGACCGCGTAGATCGCCGATTGGAGTCGACCTCGGATATGAATTGGCTCGCGGTGCGCGTACTCGACCACCATGGCGTCGGCGGCCACGTCGGCGAGCATGTAGCCAAAGCTGCCGAGCGACGAGAGGAGGATCCAGTAGTTGGCTTCGCTCGCCGCATCGACGTTCACGAGCCGCGTCTGGTCGGCCGTCAAGTTGGAGAGGTCGCCGCCACGCACCTTTCTTCTCGCGGCCGCCGAGAGGCCGAGGCCTTTGCCAAGGTACGGGTCGGGAAAGGGCACGAAGGCCATGAGGCACATGCACGCGAGGCAAACGGCCCACCCGATGAGCATGTACGGCCGCCGCTTGTAGCCGCCGATGGGAAAGCAGTCCGAGAGCATGCCGAGGAAGACCTTGAACGACCAGCAGATTGTAATAAGCACCGAGTACGAAGCGGCCTCGTAGCCAGCAAAGTTCATGTACTTGACGTACACGGGGTACACGAGCGCGGGGAGGCAGCCGTAGACGACGCCAACGGCCGCGTACTGTGCGAGGAGCCCAATCGCTTCCCTCGAGTGCAGCTCGAGCGCACCGCCTTCGCGGATTGCGCCACCAAGATACACGTCGTCGCCGTCGCCGCCGTAAGTTGGATCGCCGATCGTCTTGGGCGCCTGCATGTACGCATCGGGCGAGTGAACGATCGTCGTGTGGTGCGTCAGCAGCTCGGCCTCGTCAAAGAGCCACACCTTGTTGGCCTCGTGCTGCTGCTGCATACTAGTACAAAGTGAGAAAGGATGTGTTCTGAGAAGCAATAAACAAAACGCTTCGTGGGAAAGGCCGTATCTTGAAGGTTAGAAGTTTTATGGTTGAGATTGCTCCTCGTGCGAGATACTGCAGCGTCACACGAAGGGAGCGCTTGCGTGCACGCAGGCGACACCCCTCCTGCACGGAGCACACAGTCCGAACGCAGTGCTGGTTCGCGGGAATCAACGTCCTATCTATCAATCAAAGTATCAATCCACCAAACTACCTCTATCAAAACGATCAGTGTATCAATTTAAAAGCTAGAGTCTACAAGTCTCAGCTTCTCAGCTTCTAGACTCTAGCTCTTATAGTCTTCTAACCTTCAAGATAC
>NW_012156884.1:0-547 GCF_000151545.1 Saprolegnia parasitica CBS 223.65
TCGTATCCGGACGATCCATGGCCGCCAACGGCAGACAGACCGCCCGACGACCAGCGACGTCAACAGCCTGGACGCGACGTGATGATGGCTGCCGGCAGGCAGAGAAGACACCTCCCGGATGATAGCCCCATGCAGGCCAGAGAGAGCAAGGTCGACATGGCCGTCAACGGCGAACCGGATGCAGGACGATCCGCTTCCTACGAGGATACGACACGGCGGCAGCGTGGCCAAGTACAACGTAGGCTGCAAAATGCAATGATCGCAACAGGTACAGTAGACATGAGGGCTGCAGGAAAGCCATACTCGCTGCAGGTGTGAGGGCGATAGAGTGACAGAGGGCCGATACGACGAGGTCTATTGGCGACGATTAACGTTGGGCGACAGCCCGACCGGAAGCACGGCCGTCTCGACGCCCGCGGCAGTAACCCACGTCGTGCGGCCTAGTACGCTTATTCGTGAGCCAAGCGCAGCTGCGTCAATTCGTGTCTACCGTCGGGGTAGTCGCGGGCCTTGGTGCCATCCGGGTTGGTGACTTCGCGGAAGCCGT
>NW_012156884.1:1015-7204 GCF_000151545.1 Saprolegnia parasitica CBS 223.65
TCCTTGCGCACCTGCTTCCACTCGGTCTCGAGCTCGTCCTGCGCTTCTTTTTTTCTTGCAGCCATCTTGCCTACTCGATTCTACAGGGAGTGAAGACGATCGAGAGCGATCTACCTCGCGACATCGAGCTTGCGCTGGTCGGCTTCGAGAGCTTCGCGTCGCTTTTGGAGCTTGAGCGTCTCTTGTTTGTAGTGCTTGACCTCGTTTTCGAGCTCGTGGAGCTACGCAGTGTACAGATATTGTATGTACAAGATCTGGTATAGCACCTTGTCATCAATGACGGACGGAATGATCGATTTCGATGTCGGTGTGCGGGGCGGCGTTGGCTCTGCCTTCTTCTTTGGCGCCGCCATGGCCTTCGCTGGCTTTGGTTTGGGCACCACGGTGGCCTTTTGCTGCAGCTTGAGCTTGAGCGTCTGCAGCGACGACGATGGAGGCGCTGGCTTGCTCGCGACAGCGGGCGGAGGCTTTTGAAAGAGTTGCTGGACGAGGGACGGCGCGGGCGGCGATGCCGGTGGGGCAGGAGCGTCCTCCTGCGTGTGATTGACATCAATAATATCGCCAGGACGAGAGATGTCGACGTCCCACGGCTCCGAGTCGGCGACGCTGAGCTCGCTCATGTCGAGGCTGCCATAGTGCAAGGCCTGGTCGTTCTCGTCGGGCGCAGGCAGGTGGACAGAGGAAAAATGGAGTTCTGGCTCGTCGCTCTTGAGGATGCCTTTGCGCCACTCGTCAAACAGCAGCGACTCGTCTGCATTGTCCTCGGAGCCGTACAGCGCCTTCTCCCACGCAGGCGCGTCGTCTTGGTCCTGGCGCGGCAGGAGCTCCGGCGCCAAGCGGCCATCTTCGTAGTCGTCAAGAAACGAATCCTTCGCCGGGCTCGACTGCGCGAGCATCGCTTGCTCGAGGTACTCGAACTCTTCGAGGTCGTCTGCATCCTGCTGCATCTTCCAGTCGTACGATTGCATGAGGTCCATGGATGGCTCGGACCGCACCGACGTGTCGAGGCGGCTTCTCGCGTCCGCCTTGCTTGGGGCGCTTGGACGCGGAGCAGACGCAGCTGGCGCCGAGAGCTCGTGGCCTTCGCTCGTCAAGACGTATGGTTTCCTCTTGGCCGGGATGTTGTCCTTCCACCAGCCGCGCGCTCCTTTCTTGAGGAAGGGCTTCTTGGGCACGTGGCGGCCCGCGGGCGTCGGCGCCGTCGCCGGCCACTGCTTCTCCAGCAGCGCTTCAAAGGACACTAGGAAGGAGCATGAGCATGAGCAGCTGGAGGTCGACGTCAACTGCACCGCTGTCGCCTGGCATGGCGGCGCTTTGGGCGGCCATCGCTGATGATGACCTCGGAAACTCGATTGCATCCGGCTGCGCATCACATTGTAGAGGTTTTCCGGCTTGTCTATTTGAACGCTTGGCGCGCAAACTAAGATACGCTCCAGTAGCACGCACCAACTTCAAGCCGACTTACTAGTATAGAATTGGTGCATTTGTCGTATGATATTGTGACGAGTTTGCCGCTCGCTTGATACCTTGATAGATGGCCGAGTTTTGGATCCACGAAAGGCGTTCGTCCAGCACGACGAGTACCTTGCACACGCTAGCTCGTTGTCATGCTCGATGGTGGGTTGCGAATGAAGGAGTGGGAATTGAGAATGGAGAATGCAGAATTGAGAATGGAGAGTCGAGAAGGGAGAAGGTGCACCGTATCACATCATTGTTTGGAGAAACACTCATCAAATTCATTTTCACATTGGACGCATGGCGCTCACTAGTACGTTTACGGCCGACGACATTGCGTTCTTGTGCGAAATTCCGTTTTTGCGGCCGCGCGACGAGGCGCTCTCTTCGCTCTTCCCGCCCACCGAGTTCAACGGCATGGAGGCGCTCTTGCCGCCGCTTGAGGACGACGCGATGCTTCCGAACGATGACGCCATCATCGATGTCATCGAAGACGAGACGGTCGCACGCATCGAAGACCTCGAGGGCGCGATGGAATTGCACTTTATCGAGTGCCCCGTCTGGGATGTGAGCGCGATTCTGGACCTGGTCGAGCGCCTTCCGACGCCGTTTGAGGACCGCACGCACGGCACGTGCTCGTACCGCAACGGCAAGTGCCGGCAGCCGTGCAACCGGAAACGAAGCGGCGCCTTTTACAAGATGTGCCCGGACCACCGCGTCGCGGCCGTGCGCAACCACAAGAAGGCGCTCGCCAAGCGCCTCGCCAAAGTACCGCTTGCGTGATTCGCGTATTTTGTCGTCGATTGGTTGTGCAATACTATATGTATATGGTTGTCGAACCGTTGCACTGCACGCGTGACAGACGGGTGTGCATAGAGACCATAGCCACTGCAGGTGCGTTGGAGGCCGACAGCTTCGACTTGGAGGGGTCGGGTTCATAACCCTTGCCCCAACAAATGTTTTACGCAAAAATGTCTCGATGTTCTTGTACGACGAGAAGAAAGAAACCAGTGCTCATCATTTCTCGTGCGCTCGATCATGCAGGTCCTTGTCCCAGTTGGACCCAACGGTTTCCGCTCCTCACGCAGCGCCAGTCGCGTCGGCGCGATCCTAGAACGGCACATCTACGCTAAAGGTGAGGCGTCTTCGTGTTCGATAGGATAAGCCGAGCTTGCATCGAAACATCCCTCCATGTGTGTGTCCATGCTTCCACTGAAATGCACGATGTTCAAAACACCTCTCCCATGCACCCTATTGAATTAGTCTAGCACGAGAGAGCTGTACAAGGCATAGTAGAAATGTCGCATCACAAGTATAGTCTTTTTGTATTGGGACCTGGTTGCATGGTCGCACCTTAGCTCTTGTGAGTCGACCGTTTACGCTCGCTTGAGACCAGACGTGTGAGCTGCGTCTGGAGCTCAATATCGTGGACCATTCTTGACCAAGCTTCCAGTCGCTCGGTGGTGACTGTTGCGTCCGTCGACCAGGGATGATGACCAAGGACGAGCGCCAACGCCCCGTGTGTTTTTCCGGACTTGTCGACTGGACATGACAGCGTCGCTGCCGAGAAAAGGTCATTTCATTATCAGCTTGAAGATCCTACAACTCGTCGACATGCATAAGATGTACCCGATATCGTCGTACATGAGCGTACTCCTACCAAATCGGGGGTGCTCTCATTGTGGGTCGCCCAGATATCCAAGTGTTATACGAATACAATGACAACATTGACCACTTGCAAACTATGCATCTCGTGCTTTGATATGCTGAATTGGGAGTGTATTGAGTAAAAGAAGGACCTTAAACGTCGACGCGGCCCGAAGCTTCGGCGCCATCGATGTCGGTTTTGACGACCGAGCGCCCGATCGCGTCGTCGTCGCCTGTCTGCCACACGTTGTTGCGGAAGCTAAACGATGGCTTGAGCTCGCACACGACCGACTCGACCGGAAAGATCTTGGCGTTGGTGGGCAATGGAGCGTCCGCGTTGTTCGCCACGTCGAGCGGCGACGGGCTGTCGGCGCCGCTGACGTGGAAGATCTCGTCGAGGCGCTTGTGGAACCGATCGCTACACCATACAAACCATCCCACTCATTTCGTACAAGAGTATTAATCGATACCGGTAGGCTTTGGGCGGCAGGGCTGAGATGCCGTCTGGGTCTTTGCGCAGAATGAGCGTCTTGAACCAGCGCTCGAACCGCTTCTCGAGCGTCCACGTTTGCAGAATGTCGATCAAGCCAATGTAGTAAAAGCCAGGACCGACGACGACGTCGGCGGACCGAAGACACGCGATCGACTGCTTCGCAACTGCGCGCTGTGACGTGCGCATCGTCGAGACGGCGCTGAGGACGTCGAGGGACGGCAGGGGCAGTGTATCGATCTCGTCCCGCAAAATGCTCTGGACGTTGACTTGGAAGCGGACTTCAATGACGCCGAGGAGGAGACTGTAGTCCATAATGCCTTTATCGCAGAGAAAGTCGCTGTCTTGCTTGAGTTGCTGAAGCACAGCCGCGCCGTGGCCGTGCCCGAGGCGGACCTACTCAATTTGCCTCTAAATTCTGTCGACAATAGCATGCGACCTTGGTTGTCAAGTCCATGTCCTTGAGCACGACGTTGGGCGAGTGAAAGCCCGCACGGTTGGGGCACGTATCGCGCGCACCGCTTCGAAAGGCCATGTTGCAATACCTACACGATCCATATATACCTCGGTGGGCCGCGCACAAGGTGCGACGTATACCTGCACGTGGCTTCGGCGCCATACCGCGCCTTCTCGGCGTTCCGGTCGACCCACGAGCCTTTAATGTCATACCGATGGTGCACCGCGTGCTGCTTGTCAAAGAGGTTTTCCATCACCACAAAATAGGATGTCTAGACACATATGTTGGACGATATTGTCGTGTTGGACGATATTGTCGTCTTGGATGAGAGACGTACCCGGCCGTAGAGCTCCATCGAGTAGCTCCCAAGGATGCGCGTCAAGAACGTCGCGGGGTGCTTAGCGACGTACGCCGCGTACGCGTCCGTCATGCCATCCAAGAAGGTGCTCTCGCGCTTGGTGAGACTCTTGACAATGTACGCGCCGTTGGTCGTAAAGAACATGAAGGCGCCGCTCGAGCCTTCCGAAACCTTGGGGATGCTGCAGTCCGCGAACGACGAGATGAATTGGCACTCGTCGATGCCAAAGCATTCGCGGAGTCGTCCAAACTCTTCAGGTTTGTAGGCGGTGAACTTGCACTCTTGGCACGAAAAAAGCGCGTGCTCGTGCTGCGGCGGGTGCACGGTGAAGATGGACGCCTCGCCGAGCTCGAGCGACTGACTAGAACAAGTGAATTGCATTGCGTTGGAAAGTGCAGCGGGTGGAAGGGCTCGCACCGCTTGTTGGCGACTTGGACCGCTTTCGTGATGCCGCACGTGGTGTAAAACACGAGCTCCTTCAAGAGAGCATAGTTGGTTTGCGCCCGCGTCGCGTCTTCCCTCTCCGCCACCGACTAGAGAATAATTGGTCCCGATATATACACAAAATAGGGGTTAGGGGATCGAACCTGCTTGATGTTTTTGTCGCTTGTGCTGTAGAGGATCCAGAGGAAGAAGACGACGCTGCCCCGGAACGAGAGGAGGAAGCCGAAGAGCTCCTTGAGCACGCCGTTGCTTGTCGCGAGCCAGAACGCCACGTAGAGACCCCAGAGCACCATCCAGTACAAAATGAACGCGACTGTCGTCAGAAAGCCTTCGCGGAGGAGCGTCCGGCGGTGGTCCAACGTCGCCTCAATGCCACCGCGAAACCTACCGCCGGTTCGAATCCCCCAAATAAAATCGTTGGCTACCGCTTCATCGAGATGGTGCAGACGTAAACGTTGGTGCCAATAAAGATGGTCACGGGTAGCGCGATGAAGATCCAAATCCCAGCATCGACCGCCACAAAGCTACTGCTGGCGAGGCGGCTGCACTTGACCCAGCAAAAGTCGCCGACCGAAACGCCGTAGAAGCGGTCGTCCGAGAGCATGATGGCAGCCGCAACGAGACCTGCAAGGAGACTCGGACCACGCCTTCGTGACGACAACGTACCCGATGCATGGACGATGAACTGATACTTGCGCCGGTTCTTGCGCGGCGACGTGAACGGGTCGTTGAGCTACGATAATGCTTTTATGAGATCGCGTTGAGGAGAAGAAGCGGATATGCGGTACGAGGGCGAAGAGATCAAGCGCCATGCAGAGCTCCCAGCACATGGACGCCATGATCAAGTACTCGCGCGTCGCCGAGAGCTACGCAAACATCGAATATGACGTGTCGCGACAGAGCTGTCGGTCGTACCCATCGGCACGACAGGTGGGGCTGGATACCCCCGCCTGCCATGTTCCAGAGCGGTTCCAGCAAAAACGAGACAGCGAGAAGGAGGTCGCAGATGCTAGTATGGCAATCGTGCGAGGCAGACAAGAGTGGAAGCATGTACCTTCGGTTGAGGAGGAGGATGTTGGAGTGGTTGCGGCAGGCCGGGAGGTAATGATACGAGAGCAGCACAAGGAGCGACATGATGAGCGTGCCAATCGACCCGAGAAGCACGCCCGACGGGAGCTGGAGCGGCCCGTCGTTGGTCTTGTCCCTGAACGTAATGGCGCAAATGAAGAGCACGATCGAAAAGACGGACGCGGCTGCCGTCGCCACGATCGTCGTCCGCAGAAGCTGGCCCGACCCGCTTCGCACGAGGTGGTAGAGCTCCTTGAGCGGCCCAATGCA
>NW_012156885.1:0-6733 GCF_000151545.1 Saprolegnia parasitica CBS 223.65
AGACCTGTGCACGCATGAATCGATGGCGTGTTGGAGCTAGGATATATACAACGCAAAGCTTGTATGGTCTTGTAGTATAATGTTCGGATGGAGCAGCAAAGATAGCTTTCAGAGGCGTGGCGTATGGGCCGCGAACCAGGATATACGAAACTTGCAGAATACTTTAATCGAAGAAGCAACGGTTTCGCCGCCGTTGCTGGGCGTGCGCCACGTCATTGCAGCGGCATCCAAGGTATTGTCGCGCGGCTCGTTCGAGCGACAACCCCCACGGCGCGTCGACTAGTTAAGACGCCCAAGATGACACAGGTGCACCGAATCCTTTGCGGCTGCCGCAGCCAACGACCACAATGATCGTCAAGCACGTACGTTTCATATCTGGTGGCACACATGTTCCTAGACCGCGAGGATGGTGCCACCTTGAGCTTATAGGCCGTAGCGACGCGGGGACCCACAGAGTGCAGACATGTAGCATGGTTCCATTCCCTCCGCTTCCCGACCGCCACGCCATGAGCCTTTTCATTTGTTGGCATTTGGTCTGCAGTCGCAGCCTTACTGACGAAACCGTTTCGTGCGGCTTGATTCGGTGGACAGGAGCAACGCCAGCGCCTTGGTGCTCTAGCGCGACGTCTAAGGCGATCGTTTGCGACGACCCGAGCTGAGGGTCGCTGCGAACCAATCGCCACGACAAACAAACAGTCATACCAACACGCTCCTTGGCCTATTAGTGAACCTTTATGGTGTCGCCCCCCAAAGGGCCGTGTCCGTTTGCTCCCGGCGGCGTCGTCGCTCAAGCCAAACAACGACCCGCAAAACAATCGCAAGTCGCCACGAATTGACATGGGAGTAGCGTAACTTACCGTGTTTCTGGAAGTGCGACCGTTTGAGAGCCGACACGACGTGTGTTGAAGTATCACACGAGCCGTTCTCAGCAACGACGCTGACGAGCACGTTGCAGGTCAAGACGCTGCTCGACGACAAAGCGAGCGATATATGTCACGATGCAGACGGCGCACCAGCCTTCGTTGGTCAAGGAGTAGGCGCGAGCGTTCAAAGAAACCCCAACGCGCGGAGGGTCATCACGACGCCGCGCTCTCGGCGGAGCAATGCCACGTGCAGCAACCCGTTGAGCTTTAGCTTGGCTTTTCAAACACAATCGAGGTCAAGGGATTAATAAAGCTGGCGCACTCCCTTCATCGAGGCGCACGGCACCTTCAAGCGCATAGCGTGCGCGTCCCCATCGCAACCTCGCACGTTGCTCGGCTTCTGGATCCCGTGCGCTTCTCCATTGCAGGCATGGAGACTATAGCCCTAGGCAATAGAACACTGCAATCGTGGACACAGTCGCTTGCATGCAGTATAAGAGGCTGGTCGGGATTTTTTTCGTTCTGTCCTATTCTGCCGTGCGCCCGATTTTTCCGGTCCTGTCTCGGTCCGGTTTTGCGAGGTCGGGGAAATGGTCCAAGCGGCTGTACTGATCGGTGTTGGGGCAGCCATCGCGTCCGTCGCTGTAGCATGCGCTACGGCGGGAGGAGGCCTCCGCGAGGACAGGTACGTACAACATCCTCACCATTGACATGGTCGACTTTGACGACATGCTCGACAATCCGCGCTTCAACCAGTGGTTTATCAGCAACCTGCGCTCTAATGCATCGTTTCGTCGCCTGGTCGACGTCCTCCGCGACTACATGGAGGACTACAAGTGCCCACGCTCGAAGCACTCGTTCGAAAAGAAGGATGCTTCTGTACGATCTCGGCAGCGGCGGCGGCTACCGCGAGACTGTCGGCGCCTTGGGTTGTCTGCAAGTCGTGGTGTATCCACGTCGTCTCCGTCCTCTCGAACGCCTTGGCGACTCGATCCAGCGACTGGATCTTGCTACCATCCAATGGGAACGAGTGGCGGCACGTCGCTGAGAGCGTCGAGGCGAAACGAGGCTTTCCAGACGTCGCCGGTGCCGTTGACGGCGCAATCATCGACATTGAGCGACCCGTCGAGGGCTTCTACAATCGACACGGTGACCTGTCTCTCAGCGTACAAGCCGTCGTCGACGCCTCGACTCGCTTCGTGTCCGTCGACATGCGACCCGGCTCGTTTTCCGACTAGAAGATTTGGAAGCAGTCCACGTGTGGCAACACCATTTCTCGCTGCATGCCGGTCGGTGTGCACATCATTGGCGACGGTGGCTATACACTTGGCTACTCAATCCGTACCAACCACACGAAGATGATGGTGGGTGGACGCGCTCCCAGCGGCGCTTCAACTATACAACCTTTCCAGCACCGCCTCGATCAAATACTTCGTCTCGTCGTGTTTCGTGCTTCATACAACATCTTCTTGCCAGTCAACGACGATTTGTTTGAAATCCCCGACGCTGGTCGCACACTCTCAACCGAACGACTACAAGCAAGATGGTGCGACCAACATTAGACGTGCGGCGTTAAGCAAGCGCGACGCGATAGCTCGGCTGTTTGACTGTATGAACCTTCACTAAAGAAACTGTATGGAGCAATTGCGCTGGCAGTACTTCTTCGCGATAGCTTTGATCAATTGTTGCATCGTGTTGGTCTGACTCTTGATGGCATCGACCAAGGAACGAACTTGTTCTGCCAAGGCCGTCGCTGATTGCGCCTTGATGGCATCCAGTACGTCGTCGAGCGTCGTGGTGCCTTGCGCCGCACCACGACCCGGCGTTAGAGACTGGCCAAGCGAGATGAGACCGTTGCTCACGGCTACGAGAGCCACCCTCAATGGCCTCCCCGGTCGACTTGGTTTTCTTGCCTCGATCGCCGGTGGTCTCGTCCTCGGTCTCGGAACAAGTCTTCCGCTTCTTGTTCTCGTTGTCCGGCCGCTCGTTTTCGTCGTCGAGGTCCATGACGTCCGAGTCCGCATTTCCTGTACACATGATGAGCTGTCGAACGTAAATGGGTCAAAAATACCGGTGTCGTCTGCTAGGTCAACGGGATTGTCCGAGGAGAGCAATGATTCGCGTTGCAGATCGTCCGAGGAGAGCAATCTTTCGCCTTGCAGATCGTCCTTCCCCGACCAATACTCAAGCATCACATCGTAGTGCATGGGAAGGCTCCCCGACGACGCCTCGTTGCCGGTTGTCGAAGGTACCGTCGGCTTGGAGGCCGACCATGTGGTGCGCATCCGCGCAAACTACACAAGCGAAGGTTGGAGACACCAAACTGGCAATAGGATGGTACCTTGGCACTGACTTGAGCCGCAGAGAACGTGCGATTCATCGCGACGCTCAGCCTGGCGGCGAGCGAGATAGCGGCGAGGTTCTCCTGGAAGTTGTTCTTGGACTTGAACTTGTCCTTCAGCTCCGTCTTGTAGCGCAGCTCGAACATTTTGGCCACGCTAGCATCGCACCAGAGAGGCGGCTCTTCCACGATGGCGGCGCTCTTCTTGGCATTCTTGGTGACATCTGGGGACACCTCATCGATAGAGGCCGCTGTGTCCCCTCCTACTGACGTCGAATCGTCAGCGGCCGGCAGCGGGTCATCGGCGGCTGGCAGTGGTTCGTCGATGGCTGGCGTCGCGCTCTCAAGACCTTCTTCACCGCGGCAGCGGGCGCCTTCGTATCGTTTGTCTTGCGAGCCATGGCCCTGCTGTCACTTTGAAAATGCGACCTCGAATGAGATCGCTCAAAACGCGATGAAATGCATATCCGGATGCCGGATAAAAAGAGCCGATAGTACAGTGTATTTTGGGAAAATGACAGAACTGGGTGTGTTTGGTAAAAGCTGCGTCAAAACAGGAATTTGGAGAAAAAATAACCATTCGCTTAAGTTCCCGGCAGGGTATTGGGGTTGTTTGGCAAGGTAGTCGCAGGGAAGGGTAGGTGGGGGTGACGTGAGGTGTTGAGGAAGGTTAAAGGATTGTTGTACAGGTCTTGTTTGCGGTTAAGGAGGCGTAGGAGGAGAGGGGCATGTGAAGACGCCGAGGCGAGCCACTTTGAGCCACCCTGAGCCACTTAATAGTAAAACTAAGTCTATGTATTTTTATGCAATTTACCCAGGTTTGGGTTGATTTGGGCCCAAGTTCACACAGTTTTGACATTTTCCCGTGTATTTTCTGGGTGCGGCTGAACAGGACAGAACGAAAAAATCCCGACCAGCCTTCACGTAATCGTCCACATTCGCTTCGCACGCTTCGTACTACCAGAGTCGACTACGGACGCGTGTACTTGGCGTCGTGCGTCAGGCCGTGCTTGCCGCCCGTCGCGTCCACGTACGCCAGCGTATACGAGCTTTGGTCGGCGGCCACCTACACACGCTGTCGTGTCGCCACCGATTCTGTCATCTCGTCCATCCAAACTCGTACTTCGAGCGTCACGCGGGGCGGCGTCGCATCGCCAAACAAAACGTCGAGCGAACGCGCGTACACGGCGTGGGCCTCGTGGTACTGGCGCTGGGCGTAGTAGACCGCGTTCAAGACGTCTTCGTCCTGGAGCGCTTGGAGCAAGCGGCGCCTACGCGACGTTGTATCAAATCTTGTCGACGCGGTCCGATGACGCACTCGGTGGCTGGCCACGTCGCGGCGTCGACAGCGCACGTGCCGAGGAAGCTCACGAGCGCCCATTTTTCTGGGCGATGGATGTCAATGACACCGGTGGGCGACCAGACAAAGTTGTACTCACGACGACCAGGTACCTTGACGTACTACTCGTTCATAGGACGAGTCGATTCAGAACGTAACGTTAGCGGTGGCGTACCGTGGGCTGGCCGTCCACCGTCTCGACGCTGAGATCGTAGTGGACGCGGGAAAAGTTCATGCGCCATGTGTCGCCCACTTGCACCTACACATGTGGTGTTGCTTCGGCGTCCCGTGACGTGGAATCGACCGTTCGGCGCCGGCGTTCGTCGAAGATGGCGAGCTCCGCAAGAGGTAGCGCGACCTCGACGCTCCAGCTGCGGCATGGCACGGACGGGTCGTTGGCAGCACCGTCAATGTGCACGGCCGACCGAATGTCGACGAGGTTGCGCGGGTTCTCAATGTCGTGGCCGTCCTTGTACGGCCGGCGCAGCACGAGCTCCCAGATCGTATTGAGGCAGTTCATCTCCATCTCGCTAATACAAGGTACTCTAAGCTATTGCGTTGTCGTCTTGGATGATACATACTAGTAGTTGTGGTGGCTGCCGTCCGGGTCGATAAAGATCTCAAAGTCGTTCTCGTGGTACATGACCGTGTTCTTGACCGTGAAGGTGCCCCAGACCTTGGTCTCCTCCATGGCCGCGCCCACGTAGAGGTAGTCGTCGTCCCACATCATCTTGACGCGCGTCGTCATCGGCGGGTTGGGCTACCGCGTGTGTTTGCCACATGTGCATGATATCCTTCTCGGTACCTTGCGCGCCGGGCCCTCAATGTCGACAAAGGAAGCGGTCCACGGAGCCTGCGCCCATGCGGGCTTGTCGAGGCGCCCATCAAGCTCCATGCGGCCGGTCGTCGCCCGGCGCACGCATGGGTACGTCGGTGGGACCAGCGTCGCCAGATACGCCCATTCTGCCATGCTCCGAACCGCAAGTCTCTTGCCTTACGATCGCCACGCGCCCACCCATCTTTTTTATTCTTTCGCATTTGTAGCTTGTGGTTTGTATAGAACAAAAAACATATCTAAAACAATGGCGTCGGCCGTGGCCGATTGCATAGAAACTCCAAGTCAATTGCCACATGGTCCGAGTGCGACTTTCGCAGCCACCGTGTCGCGAGCCTCCAACTGGCGGTTTGTATGGTCGGCTCATCCACAGTACTTGGCCCAAGTGGCACGCGCACTGGACTTGCGCCCATGGGAGGGCGATGTGAGAGTGGTGCACTCCGTCGTTCGACTCAGTTTGCACTTCCACAATAGAAGAGCTCCAGCATTTCGACCATGGACGCGCAGACGTCGAGCGAGATCCTCTTCGTCCTGAGCATCGCCGTGCTCTTCCTCTGCCTCAGCGGCCTCGCCAAGTACTGCAATGGAATGAGCGCCGTTGACGGCCACTACCCGCTCCACCAGCCCATGTACGTACGACTGCATCGCGTCGAACGGAGCTGAGAAAGCGCTTGTAGCTTGAGCAACTTTATGCCGGGGCTCAAACGCGGCGATGTCGAAGACTTGTACGACGATCTTATCGGACGAGGCGCCGTGCCTCATGCTAGTATGGACGAACTAGGCTCTTGGACGTGGACCGGTGGGAGTGCCCGGTCTGCGCCTTCCTCAACGTCGTCGACCGCCCCGTGTGCTGCCTCTGCGCTGCCAAAAAAGGTCGGTTGAGACGACAAGCATCTTGTGTATAAGCTGCGCCATAGACTCGCGCTTTCTCGAGCCGTCGACCGAAATCGAGCACTTCAACAAGAGCTACCGCGCCGAGCTGGCTCGGCAGTCGAGCCAGACCCGGCTCTCCAAGCAGCGGAGCAACCCGTCGCTGCTCTTCCGCCAGGCGAGCAAGAACCGCATGCTCACGCCGAGCGGCAACCCGCGCCTCTCGGGCTTCTTTGGTACCAAGACGATGGTGCTGCCCGAAGACTTGACGGCCCGCCAGCGCTCGGCCCGGTATCAATACGACCTGAACGCCTATAAGCTCACCCAACCCTACCGCGTAGCATGCGCAAGGAGTGGTCGCGCCACGTCGATATCCACGGCCAGCCGTACTGGCGGCGGCGGTGCCTTGACATCAACCACGTGCCGCCGGCCTTTCTCATCCACATTGACGCCGACGACGCCAATGACGACGGCGCGTCAGCGCT
>NW_012156886.1:0-3180 GCF_000151545.1 Saprolegnia parasitica CBS 223.65
GTCGCCTTCCTGGAGAATCCAGTCCTTGTAGAGCATCTTGCCCTTCTCAAAGCGCGCAAAGATCGGGTTGCCGTCGTCGTCGGCGTCGTTGCCCTTGCGCGCCTTGGCAATCGTAGCAGAGGCAAACGCGTCGGCCGCCTCTTCGAGGAGGCGAAGGTCGCCATCAATCTCGGTCGAGCTCAACGTCTTGGCGAGCGGGGCAAAGACCGTGGCTGGCCGCTTCGTGCGCGAATTGCTCCAGTCGTCGCCCAGCGAGAACGCTGCATGTGGCTTCTTGCGGCTACGTGTGTGTCTTCGAGACGCTTGGCGGTTGTAGGCCATGGACGCTTTGTTGTACGAGTGCGACCCGGCGCCATGGGCGCGCTGGGCCACGGCGCGGTTCATCTCGAGCCGAATCTCCTCAAGCATGTCGTGCTTGAGCTTTGCGCACGCTGCGACGTACTCCTTCTCGGCCTCTTCGCTTTCGTACGTGAAGATGACGTCCGCGCTCGCTGCCAAGTGGGCCGTGCGCGTCTCGCCAAACGCCAGGATGCGCTGCTTGTCCTGGACGAGCGGCGATAGGCGCGCGATGAAGTCCTCGTGCGTGCCGGACTCAATGAGCTGCAATGAGCGCTCGAGCATCGCCTTCTCGGCCAGCAGCTTCTGCCGCTTGAGCGCAGTCGGTGTTGGCATCCTGCCCTTGTTGTCGTCTTGTGCCCTGTGTCGTCTGGCGGCCTGGTTCTAAACCACTCCGGATACACCCTCGATTGTGGAACCTCTTATCCGGATATGTCCGGATGCAGCGGCGTTACGACACCCCGCCAGCCCACACCCGACGCAGCTCGTACGAGCTCTCTTTCAAAGCATAGCACTTCACGCCAAAGAGCCTCAATCAGTACAGTGTGCATCTCCTACGCGTCGTCGTTGGTTCGCCTGTGGCAGCAAGCGGGCACGCGTTGGCGGTCGACAGGTCGTCAGAGTATCCGGATGCGTGGGAAACGTTTCCAGCCTCGTGATTTTCACCAAGGCGTTTCTGAGTTCAACGGCGTTTGCCGCGCCAAGTCGGAGATTCGAACTCACGATGATGTCGTGCCCTTGAGCACTCGTATGTCAACGTAGGAATATGTCTGCGATGCATCGCCTGCTGACACCGCACCCTGAAGCACCGTACTGCATGCGAGGTTCTATGCTTCCTACTACCGGTATATACCAAGCACGCTTCTGGCGATGGCGATGGCCGAGGGAGACTGCTAGCTCCGACACTGAGACCCACGCCGAGTGACTCGTGCCACATAGCATTCTTTGGATTTGCCAGGAAGGCGCGACAAGGCCGCCAACTTGTTTAGTTGTACTAGTATTTGAGTAGCTCCCATCACCAGCCAACGTCGGCAACAACTCCGGCAATTCGCCCGTTGGCTCTACGACGCTATCCATCACTAGTACAGGGACGTACGCGTGATGAGCGTGGCCTCTCGTACGCACAGGATTCTACATCAGCCGTGCCGATGCACCGACGCCCTTATTTTCGCATCCCATCTTCGTGCACCAAGTTACTTGTGCACCCGAGGCAGGTGTTGTTCTCCGTTCGTACAAGGCAGTCGCCTTCTCAAAGGTACATACCGGTGGAACGAAATCTGCCAGGGTCCATCAAGAGAGCCCTTGCTAGTGTGTGTCGTCCTTCAATGTCCATGCAGCCAGCGATGATTCAACTGGATTTTATATGTAGATACTTTACACAAGCTTAAAAATCTTGGCTAGCCGTCGCAGATGTGTGGCATCAGCAACTCCTCCCGCAAGCGATGTCGTGCTTACCGGTACCCAATAGTACGGTCAAGGGTATACATATCCTTTATACGGTCAAACAACGCAAGGCTGAGGCTTCTCATGCACGTGCACGCGTCTTCGCACGGCCGCTGGGGCGAGCGCGTAAGGTTGCAATGCAAGCTGGAGAGGAAAATTGCCTAAAATAGCAAAAATTAGAAATAATTCCGTCGGCGAATACGTTGACCAAGATGGTTTTTCAACATGTAGCAATTCAGAATTCGGCTCGCCAACGGCCAACAAGATGCCACTGCAGACGAGCTTCGACGAGTTAGCGACGCCCCGCGACCCGCCACCCATGATGACCCTGGAGCAGCAGCGACAGAACCAGGTACACTCTACGCGCATGGTCGACCTCCTACATGAGCGGCGTAGGAAGGCGACCTTGACGAAATCCTCGCGGGGGCGAAGCGCATCAAGAACCACGCGATAGCTGCGCAGGACGAGGTCGCTGCTCAGGACGTCATCATCTCCAACCTTGGACAGGTGCGTGCTGCGGCGTGCATCTGGGCTCAGCACGCTCATGCATAGACAACGGTCGCTGCCACCGCCGAGCTCACTGCCCAGGCAGAAGTGGCCAAGGCTATCAACAAGCGCAAGAAGCAGGTTCGCATCTCCATGGGTCCGGAGAAACCTCATGAGCTGTCTTGCAGGTCTGCGCCTATTACATCATCATTGCCATCTTGACGGTCGCGCTAATTTTGATCCTGGTCCTTATCCCGTAACTTGAATCCACTATGTCTTTTAAGGACTGTCTTCACGTCGAAAGCAGATAGAGTACAGCTGACATAGCTTCTCGTTAAGTATTACAAAACACGAGGCAACTTAGTAGCGGTAGGTCTCCGGCTTGAAGGGGCCGGCGACGTTGACGCCAATGTAGTCAGCCTGTTCCTTCGAGAGGACCGTAAGCTCGACGCCGAGGTTGGCCAAGTGGAGGCGGGCGACCTTCTCGTCGAGGTGCTTGGGGAGGACGTACACCTTGCCGGTCTCATACTTGCCCGAGTCCTTCTCCTTCCAGAGCTCGATCTGGGCGAGCGTCTGGTTCGTGAACGAGTTGGACATGACGAACGACGGGTGGCCCGTGGCGCAGCCCAAGTTCAAGAGGCGGCCCTCGGCAAGCATGATGACACCGTGGCCATCCGGGAAGACGAAGCGGTCGACCTGGGGCTTGATGTTCTGGCGCTTCGTGGCCTTGGCCAAGCCGAGCATATCGATTTCGTTGTCGAAGTGGCCGATGTTACCGACGATGGCGTTGTTCTTCATCTTGGCCATGTGGTGGGTCATGATGATGTCCTTGTTGCCTGTCGTCGTGATGAAGATATCAGCGACGCCGACGACCGTCTCGAGGCGGACGGACCTGGAAACCGTCCAGTGGCAGCC
>NW_012156886.1:3874-7389 GCF_000151545.1 Saprolegnia parasitica CBS 223.65
ATGGACGCCATCTTGTTCGTGAGCTCGAAAAGACAAATTCGAAAATGAGCTAAGAACTAAGAGCCATGCCGGCATACAAACGCGAGGTCAATCGCCACGGACCAAATCCATGGCGCCACGTCGGTCGGCGTGTCAAAATATCATTGGCCTTTTGTATTGCTCATTCAATGAATTCGGCGGACGATTTAAAATAAACGAGCCCAGCGCTTGCTGGCCGCAGACCATACACACTGCAAGTTTGTATGGCGGTGACATCCATTGGCTGCCCAAGAGTGGGTGCGGCCACGGCCAATCAGTAGCCGCCCTCGCTGTGAATATCCGAATATAGAAGCTTCGCAGGGATCTCTGCCGTTTGATTGGCTACAACGGACGAATCGTATGGCGTGCTGTCGCTCGTATCCGGAAGATGCGCCGGAAGTGCTCGCGCTTGGTAAACACACGCGCGCACTTGGACGCACGTGCGGAGTTGAACTTGCAACAGCGTTTGTTTGGTTGGCTCGCGCCTTCCTTCCTGCTAACGCAGAAGAAACAGGACGCGCGGCTGAGATTCGCGAGGCTCGGCGTGAGATTCAAGCTGCTGCTGTCCGCGCCGACAAGGGTGGTTCTTTCTCGCGTGCAGTCCGCGAAAAAGATTCTTGGGTCTTTTTAGACAAGCGCCGAACAAGCATTTGCGCGACTGACACGTGGCTACGCGCACGCCACGGAAGCTTCGGCGGTAGCCGTTTGGAAGCCTTGGAGCATCACACGGCGCCAGGACACGTCCATCGTGCGCCCATACTACAGAAAGCATCCAATCCCATTATGCAGACTGTGGTCCAACGAAGGTAGTACCAGTGTAGGACGCACAAAGCGGATCGCTGTAGACAGGCCAACAAGGCACATTTTCAATGACACTATTTACGTATGATGTGGTCGTGGGCCACCTCGAGACACCGTAAAATAGTGTAATATGTTGCAACCGAATCACCGGTTTGCATCCGTTTCGGTTGCGGAACCGTCCTCTCGAGTCGGTTAGAAAGGTCGACATGTGATTGGCCAAAATGGCGTTGGAAATGGCGACCTCGTTCCTTTTCGAGCAATTGGTGGTCTGCGCTCTTCAGCAAAAGATGGCTCTGTTCCGCGCGCTCGCCCATGCCCGCGCCTCGCGCCCGCTGATGCCGGTTGCCTTCCGCGCCTTCGCGTCGGACGCCGCCACGCCCGCGAGCTTCTCCATCGTGCGCCACCCGCAGACCGACGCCACCTTGAGCGCGTCGGCGGCTGCCGGCGATATCTTTGCCGTCGTCAAATTGGGCTGCACGCAATACAAGGTGACACAGGTACGCTGCAGCTCGCTTCGCCGATAAGATGTAGCTCACTCGGGTCTATGGCAGGGCGACGTGGTCATTGCCGAAAAGATCATCGACGCCAAGGTCGGCACGATCATGGACCTCAACGAGGTACGCGACTGCGCAAGTCGATGGCAAATCTGATAGCGTTGTCTCTAGGTGCTTTTGATCGGCTCGCCCAACCAGACGATCATTGGCCGCCCGTTCATCACGGGTGCCAAGGTCCAAGCCCGTGTCGAAGAGCAAACGCTCGACGAAAAGATTGATATTTTCAAGAAGAAGCGCCGAAAGAACTACCGCCGGTGGAACGGGTACCGCCGCCAAGTCACGGTCTTGCGCGTCACTGAGGTCCTTCCCGGCGACCTCTAAGCGGCGCCGCTTTGTTAGAAAGGTAGAAACTGGATCCGTCGCGGAACTACTCTTAAACAGTTCAATGCAACCTGCATTGCGCAAACCATGACAGCAAGCGTTATGCAGATCGTGTCGCGTGAAGCGTCGTGTAGGGCTGGTTAATGCCCAAGCCCTATGGCGCTATTGACGGCAGCCAACTCCGACGCGAGTCCAGTCGGGCATCAACGTGCACTCAACGAGGTCGATTCTTACCTTGCTTCTACCCAAAACAAATTCCAGCATCTTCTTGTGTATATCAGAAGCGTGTTCAAGGATGAGAAACGGACTAGTAGACATATGTGTACTGCTAGTACCAAGTAGCCTTATGTCGGTAGAACCACCTCGTCGAGAGGACGGCAGATAGGAGTGCTGAACTGGTCGACCTTGCGTTTCGCAGCAGTCGTCTTGCAGTGCTAATGACGTTACCTCGGTCCTGGAGCCCACGACGGTCGATGCTCGTACAGTACCCTCCGTGAGGCAATGTACGTGCATTGGTCTCGGAGGCGAGCACATGCGAAGACGACTTGTTGATGGAGCGGACACCGCCGGCAGTGAGTTCTGATAAATGCCTTGCTTGATGGAGTTCTTGCGTCGTAGCAGACGCTTGCTGATGTGGCTTGCAATCATGAGAGTCGCGTTGGTTCATCAGCAACGTCAAGGCGACCGAGAAGATCATACAAGTACATATACATATCAACAGACACACCGGCAATAACACGACGCGCATGACAGCAGCCCAGGCATCCCATGCAAGGAAACCCGTTTCGCTCAAAGACAGATAGAAGCACGATTGTCGGATCGACGGCAACGCTGCAAGTTTGGGGTATTACATGTGTAGCTCGCTAGTACGCTGGTTTCTTCTAGTTCCCGTATTTGTTGCCCTAGTGTCCTTGCACAAGCACAACAAGGCGGCGTTGGACCCCGATCGATGACAAGCGGCTGCCTGCAGCAACTACGAACGGCTACTTCAACACTACGTCAGCTAATGATGCTAAGCGATGCGTACACTTGTATCATACTGTCTTAAATTCCTCGCCGTGTGTCCGTGCCCTTTGGCACGTGCAACGACGCGCTCGGCTCGCATCAAGCCCGAGCTGTCAAGCACTATGCCAACCCGGGCGTCAAGAAGGCTGTCATCACTACCGCTGTTTTATATCACATTTCGAACGCTGCTCGAGCGATCATTGCTTGACTATATCCTCGTCGGAGCGGCCCGCCAGGCTTGTCTCGGCGGCCCCACGTTGGTTTCGCGTCCATCCTCACGACAGCTAAATGGGTCTGCCTACCATGTATTCAAGGCTAAACAAGCGCTTCCCACTGCGGTCGCGGCCCACCCATGCGGGTCCAAGCTATAATAAAGCCAAGCGCATCTCAAGCGTGGCGAGCCATGACCAAGGCTATCTCGAGTAGTAGAGGTATTTCACTGGCATCTCACGCCTTGCAGGACTGCGTAGCAGCAGCAGAAGCCCTGAGTTCGTCCAAGCTGCTTCGTTCCACTGGCAGCAGCCGCGATCGCATGCGCCTGCCCATGGCGCCTGCCCACGCTTGGTCGCCGTCCTCGGCCGGCTTGGAGCAGACGCACGTGTGTAGATCTTTTCGGTAAAGTCCGCGCACTTAACGTGGACGCCACCGAACGACTGGTCGCTCCGAGGGACCAATTTGGATACATTCGGTAAAGTGCGCTTTTTTTCTTAGCTCCACCAATCACATGGGGCGGCAAACGGGCCCGGTGGTTGGTTCCCAGCTCCAGTGCTCATCCAAGCCATAGATTTCATATCCGTTCCATTTTCAATTTACCAA
>NW_012156887.1:0-2242 GCF_000151545.1 Saprolegnia parasitica CBS 223.65
TGCACAGCGCCGTGCAGCGCCGACGTGCCATCCTACATCGCACATGGACGCGCGGCGACAGCGACCGAGTGACGCACCGTCGTCACGGCGTTGACGTTGGCATGGCCTTCGTCGACGAGCAGCTGCAGCGTCGAGAGCTGGCCTTGGATCGACGCGGCCATGAGCGGTGTCACATCGTCCTAACAGAAAAAAAAGCCATCAACAGGACGGCGAAAGGGTCAGGATTTCGTACGTGGCCCAGCGCGTCGGCGGCGACGCCGTGGCGCAGAAGCAGCGCGACAATGTCGTCGTAGCCCATGGCCGACGCCATGTGCAGCGGCGTCCAGCCCTCGTCGGGCGTGCGCCAGTTGACGTCCGTGGCGGCGTCGACCAGGAGCGACGTGACCTTCTCCATGTCGCCTTCTGTGCACGCGACGTAGAGCGGACTCGCCTACAAGACAGATGAGTATGGGCTTTGGAGCCGCAGTAGCAGGCGCCGTCGTACGTGCTCGAGGTAGAGCTCCTTAGCGAGGAGCACCTGCAGCGCTTCGATTTCGGCCGCGCTGGTCATCAAAACAAAGTGAGCAACATGTGTGACATCCGGATAATGTTGTCCGGAAAAGGGATGGTCAGCCCCATCGTTGCCGCATATCGCGCGCATGGGACGCCCAAACAAGATACGTATATGGGCGCAGTAACGTACAGTGAGCCGCAGGGGCTTTCATGCTTCCCCAATGGAATCTGGATGCTGCAATTGGAAAATGCTACCAAGCGACCCAAGAACGAATGCAGGGAATTGCCACGACACATGCAATGACGTCTGCCTCGTCGACTGTTATTCGCGGCTGCAAGGAATGGAAACGGCATGGCGACTTGTGCCACACAAGTCGCCATGCTGTCGAACGCACAAGTTGTGCGTTCGACAGCACAACATGGCGCTTTTCCCACCATAGACACGCATGCGTGCATTGTAGCAGCACGGAGGCAGCCGTCCCTTTTTGAAAGTTTGACGGGCGAGGTGTGGTACGACTGCGCGCGATCGTAGCCAAACTTCAATCGTTGGGGCTGACCCCGACCATTGAAGTTGTGCTTTCAATGACCATTCTCTGATTTGCTCAAAAGTTGATTCAAAGCGGTCCTCGATAAGCACAAAAAGAGTAGCTTTGCACCCGATATGGAAGGGTTTATTCGGGCCACATGTCGACGAACAACTCATACGTAACGCTTGCAAGAGCCTCCGACGCAAAGAAACTGTACACGTTGTCGTTCTCAACTTTTCAAGGTGGAGCTCGTGCGAGTGGAGGCGACCCAAGCTTGCATGCATGCTCGCAACGATCGCCGCGGGTATGGAGCCTCCATGACCAAGGTGTTTGGTTCGAAAAGGTTCCGGCTCCATGGAACAATTCCGTCCCACTTAAAAGATACCGCCCACAACCCCCGGCACACTTGGCCGCCCATACCAGGCCGTTAAACATTGAACGAAGCCTCCACTATGTACTGAAAAACAGGTGTCGAGGGATTTGCAGTAATAACTGTGCCCGGTCGTAACCAGTTGCCGTTCGATCTGGGAGTTGCAAGTCGATTACATTATTGCATTTGCTGTCAGCTGCATGAAGGCCGAATACTTTGACGTCGCGAGCCCACGAACGGAAGCCTACGCGCTCGAGATGGCGCCGCCGCCGACGGCGTCGATCCCAACCGAAACAATCCATGTCGCGCTCAAGGCCCGGAAGCAGCTCCGTCGGCATTTCATGACGCTACCGGGACCGCTCCTCCTCTTCTTTGCGTTCATCGCGATGGTGCTGACGCACACGCCGATCCACCAAGTGTACATGGCCGACCACGGCGTAGCGACGGAGCTCAACCCGAAAGCAGAGGTAGCCATCCATTTTATGAAACGTTCAGTCTACAGCTTCAAACACTCATTCCATTGCTGCGATGTAGGATGTTGTCCCGTCCAAGACCGTCGTGAGCTTTATGAAGATCCGGGCCCTCGACGACATTCCTAAGTGGATCAACAACTCAGTGCTGCCGTCCGTCTTTCAGAACGTGACCATCAACGGTACAGAAATCGTTGTACTCGCATCACAATCCGGTGTTGACTCAAAACTGCTCTAGATACGATTGTTGCGGGCCGCATTAGCTCGTACAACCAACTCGTTGGTGCGGTCGACATTTCGGTCCTCAACATGCCCAAGACTGAGTGCCAAAGCTCGAGTGGCCTCAAAAAACCACTACGGGCCGTGCGTTGACTTTGAGATTG
>NW_012156887.1:3852-8266 GCF_000151545.1 Saprolegnia parasitica CBS 223.65
CGTGCATCAACATGCTCTTTTGGCGGCTACAGCTATGACCTGATCAAGGACGTCAACGACCTCGCGGTCGTTTGGTTCTGGGTCAGTCAGTCGATTGTGACGCTCGTGCTGGTCAACATTATGCTGGCCGTTGTCATCACGTCCCACCAAGAGATTGTCGACGTCAACCTTGGGTACGACATCGCATGCGATCCATTTCTGCGCTGCATTTCTTATTTTCGTATAGGAAGCGCTCGTTTGTGGACGAGTTTTTTCTTGTCATGCGGGACGTGATCAAGATTTACATTCTGCGGCGCCCGGACCTCTTCAAGAAGCTCACCAACCGCATGGAAATCGAGTCCCACATCGTCTGGACGACCAAGGACGTGGCCGTCGGAATCAACATCAGCGAGCGCCGCGCCGAACGGCTCATCGCCAAACTCAAGCACTACGCGGCGTCCGTGGACGTCGACGAGCCCGAGCACGGCGTCAACCGGATCGCCGCGGCCCTCGATCGCTCCACCGTGCCTGCAAGCCAGAGCGTCGATGCCAGGATGCAAGAGATGGACGCCAAGCTCGCCTTCTTAGTCGAGTGCATGAAGCAGCAGCAGCAACGCCTTCTGTAGATTCACTCATGAATTCGCGCATATATGGGTTCATGACGTCCTCTTCAGTCAATTGTAGTATTGCTGGGGAGTTTGAAAAGTGTATTGCTTGTACCACCCAACCTGGAAAGGTAGGGCTGGCTGCGGACCAAAAGCCGAATCTAAAACGACAGGGTTGAGCAACTCCACCCTCATGACGGACGTTTGCGTGGCTGATAGCTGATGTAGGATCAATTCAAAGATGAAACAACATCAAATGAGCGGGGATGACAAATGAACGAGGTGCTCAACGGCAAAAAGATAAGCGGACGCGATGCAACGCTCATTTTTCCGCTTCGGGCCTTGCTTATTTTCATTTTCCTGTCAGTCTCCACTCCTGTGAAGCTGAGCTTGCAGAAACTACCCCTAGTGCACTGCCCCTAGTGTCCTCAATCAAGATTGAACTACTTGAGTCACCAACCGTGGTGGGTGAGGTGTTTGCTTGTTGACTGACACTAGAAATGTGAGTGCCTCGATCTTGGATCCATCTAGATTTCGACTTCTAGATCGCTCGGCCTTGCACTGAAAACCTCATCCACGTATTGGAAACGGCGGCCCTTCCTGTTGGAACGGCTGGGACATTTGCTTCTTCACTCGATCATCGGGCCGCGACTGCATAGCACCGGTACGGGGCTTTTCTTCCCGCGTGTAGTGTGTCATGTGAAGATTCCGAGTGAGTCCCACGACATTGCAGTCCTTTCAAGGTGTATGAGCGAAGCAGCGCAGCCGTTCGAGGTTATTTATGGACACCTGGGTGTCGAAAAAGCGGTTGGAGGCTTACGTTGGCGGCGTTGGCAAGGGCAACGCCGTGTCACTGCGTTGCTATTGGTTCAAGTGTGCAACGGAAATACGGGAAAATGCGTATATCTTCGACGGATTTCATTCTCGGAAAATTGTCGCTAAAGGTCCTCGGCTTCCAAAAATGCAAAACGGACTCTAGGTCCTCATTTAAATCATTTACACGTTTGCCGTACAATGCAGCGTCTTCTTCTCACGCTGCTAACGCTCCCAGCCGTAGTCTCTAGCTTGGGGCTTCAAGGAGGCACATGTGCGGCCAATTGCACCTCTTCCAAGCAAGTGGTCTACTGCGCCCTCTCCAACTCGACAACTGCGTACGACGTTTCGTTCAGCAACCAGTGCGAGTGCCTCGCTGCCAAGTGCAAGAACCGCAAGATTCATTGCTTTGCGAGCGCGGCCAAAACATGCGACCCGACGTGCTTGTCCAAGCTCGCCAAGTGCAAGCCCAACCAAGTCGCACCTGTCTGCGGGTCCAACGGCGCGACGTACGACCATCTGTGCTACCTCAAGGCCGCACGGTGCCTCAACCCAAGCATTGAATTCCTCTCGCCAGGCAAGTGCCCGTCGACCATGGGCAAGTGCGGCCTCGGCAAGTGTTCGAAAACCAAGGGCAAGGAAAAGGTGTGTGCTACGCTCAAGGGTGCCACGATCAAGTTCAAGAACGAATGCTTATTAACGGCCGCAACCTGCGTCAACGCAGCTGTCACGCCCGTCGACTGCCCGAAGACGAAACCAGGTACTTGTACATGGGCGTTGACGCAGCAAACGTGCTGACGTTCTATAGCCACCAATTCGACGGGCAGTGGTGCCACCTTCTCGGTCGACGAGGCGGACGACCCGGAGCTGGCCGACGACATTGGGCTACTCGAAGTGCCCGTCGACACGAGCGAAAATAACTTCGACCTTTTCATCTCGGACGACGTCATGACGATGGAGGTCAACATGAGTATGGAGACGAATACGACGACGGCGCCGCCGAATAAAACGGTGCAGCTTACCACGCCCACATTGCGTGGACACTTGGTGCGTGCGCGCTATCGGCGATGCTCATGTGAACGGGTCCTAGTTGTGACAACGACCGACGTCAAAGTATATTCTTGCTTGCATCAAAGTGCATACAGGCTGTCGTCATGGGCTGTCGTTGCGATTGGGTATAGCTGCCATGGGCAAAGTTGACTTGCTGTCGACATTGCATTCGTGACCGCGACACAAGTTACAACAAACGCATGAAATGCCTGCCACCTTTCAGCAGGACTCACTTTCCAAGGCTTGACTCTGGCAAAGTTTGCTGCCGTCAGTGCCGGCTGGACCCATCATGCGATGGTAGCCGTGTACTACCGACTGGCAAAGCTCTGTCGCTACCGCTACTACAGGGCTACATTGCTTTGCTACAATGCTATATTTCAAGAGATGAAGTGTGTACCGACCAACGCCCCTCAACGGACCAACAAAGGCCATGACAAGGTTTGCTACCAAGCATGCACCACTGCCAACCTTCAGCGCTCGCATGAGTGTTGAGTTGCTGTTGGCTGCCGCGGAATTGTGACAACGTGATGACCATCATTCAATTATGGCTCAACGACGTAGAGACTATAGTCTGTGGACGCATCAATGACAGCGGAACAAGGCATGAGCTGCATTTATCGCCCGTTGCGCAACGCAGCGAGTGGCGCACGACAGGTCCTTGTCACACGTGAGCTTGAATCGAATATTCCACGTCGAGAGTTGCATTGTGGTTCTGGCGACCCACGCCGCAGGGTTGTAAGAGCATCCCACTTTAATATTAGGTGGGGACAAAGACTGTGCAATCGTAGTGGGTGCTCGGCGTTCGAGCCGACTGTCAGCCAATGCTGCCACTGCCTGCGTTTTGAACTGCTGCTACATGTTACCAAGCATGGATTTTGAGAGACAGAAAATTCGTTGTTGGGCTCTCGGTTTGCAGTAAATTCTTTTATTGTGACCAGGGAGCTACAAACAGTGCGTGCCGATTCATGTGCATGACGACATGCACGAGCAACACAGACACATGATGACCTTATTCGATAGCGTCAGGATCCGACACTTTCACCGTCCCATGCAGTCGTCTGTTTGCATCGGGATCGTGACAACCTGTGGCAACGGGAGAGCATGGAGCCAAGTGGCTGGTACTCTACCGCGACAACTTGCAACATCGAAAAAGAGAGTTCGACGTGCAGTTCCCACTTGGGTTGCGATGGATGACAGCGTGTTCCAGCGTGGCTTCTCCCTATATAGCTTCAAGAATTGGCGCGTGACCAACCGTCTCTTGTTTGTGGACGTGAGTGTGCGACGCTCGGGCCGACCACAGTGGGCGACATGTATTGGCTTCGAAATTCTTTTATCCAATCAGAACGCGACGTTTTGGATTCTATTTTCTGTCGACCAATCCAAATGCGCACGACGAGTCGGGTGTGATGAGGTTGTCGCCGACTTTGCCGTTGGGAGCCTCTGGCGCCGAAAAGCACATGTCGCCTCGCTCGCGCTTCACTTGTTATGCTTATATGGTAGTATCGCTCACTTTCCCTTTGGCTCCACATCGATGAAGAGCTTTAGCACGCACTACGTGCAAGAGAGCAGCCCCGTGGCCCACCCTGGGGTCTGGGGGGCGCAGGACTTGGAAACGGCCGAGACGCCACTCGCAATGCTCGAGCCAGAGACTGTGAGCATCTCGACGCAGCGAGCACGGATCGGTCTCCAAGCGCGCCACGATCTGCGCCGCCATTTCGTCAACGTGCCCGTGCCATGCTTGCTTTTCTTTGCATTTATCGCGATGGTGCTGACGCACACGCCGATCCACCAAGTGTACTTAGCCGACCACGGCGTCTCGTCGGCGCTCAACCCCAAGGCCTCGGTACTATGGTGTCCACTTATGCTTCGCCAACTCATTTTTGTGGTATCAGGATGTCGTGCAGTCCAAGACGATTGTCAATTTCATGAAGATTCGGACCATGGACGACATTCCAAAGTGGATCAAC